>NW_026735570.1:0-116885 GCF_949786415.1 Peromyscus eremicus | reverse complement strand
GAACTAGATATGGCCCGTTTCTGTAGGAAGCACAGTTCTTTTGTTCTGAGAAAACTCACTGTTCTCGCTATATAGGAAACACAGTAGAGTAGAAGATTTATCTTTTCTCAAAAGCAGAGTGTGTTTCTTGTAAGGCGAGATAGTGTTTGTTTCCCAGTCAAAAATGGAGTTGAATCACAAGCAGTTTTTGGTCCTACGAGCAAGAGTTGTTTTCTGGTAAGAAGAGTCACTATTGCGCTCCCATTGCCATACACAGTGCAAATAGCACTCATGTCTGTTCGCAGCAAGTACAGTGTATTGGACTGAAGATGAGCTACTGTTCTTGTCAATTTCCTAAGCAGAATTGAACTAGATATGGCCCGTGTGTGGAGGAAGCACAGTTCTTTTGTTCTCAGCAAGCTCACTGTTCGGATCCCATAGGAAACACTGTAGAGTAGAAGAGTGCTCTTTTCTCAAAAGCAGAGTGTGTTTCTTTTAAGGCGAGCTAGTGTTTGTTTCCCAGTCAGAAATGGAGTTGAATCCCATGCAGTTTCTGGTCCTACGAGCAAGAGTTGTTTTCTGGTAAGAAGAGTCACTATTTCGCTCCCTTTGCCATACACAGTGCAAATAGCACTCGCGTCTGCTCCCAGCAAGTACAGTGTATTGGACTGAAGAGGAGCTACTGTTCTTGTCAGTTTCCTAAGCAGAGTTGAACTAGATATACCCCGTGTGTGTAGGAAGCACAGTTCTTTTGTTCTGAGCAAGCTCACTGTTCTGGCCCTATAGGAAACACAGTAGAGTAGAAGAGTGCTCATTTCTCAAAAGCAGATTGTGTTTCTTGTAAGGTGAGCTAGCGTTTGTTTCCCAGTCCTAAATGGAGTTGAATAACATGGAGGTTCTTGTCCTATGAGCAAGAGTTGTTTTCTGGTAAGAAGAGTCACTTTTGCGATGCTACTGCCATACACAGTGCAAACAACACTTGCTACTGTTCTTTGCAAGTACAGTGTATTGGACAGAAGAGGAGCTACTGTTCTTGTCAGTTTCCTAAGCAGAGTTGTACTAGATATGGCCCGTGTGTGTAGGAAGCACAGTTCTTTTGTTCTGAGCAAGCTCACTGTTTGGACCCCATAGGAAACACAGTAGAGTAGAAGAGTGCTCTTTTCTCAAAAGCAGAGTGTGTTTCTTGTAAGGCGAGCTAGCTTTTGTTTCCCAGTCCTAAATAGAGTTGAATCACATGCAGTTTCTGGTCCTACGAGCAAGAGTTCTTTTCTCGTAAGAAGAGTCACTATTGTGCTGCCATTGCCATACACAGGACAAATAGCACTGTTGTCTGTTCCCAGCAAGTACAGTGTATTGGACTGAAGAGGATCTACTGTTCTTGTCAGGTTCCTAAGCAGAATTGAACTAGATACGGCCATGTGTGTAGGAAGCATAGTTCTTTGTTCTGACCAAGCTCACTGTTCTTTCCCTATAGGAAACACAGTAGAGTAGAAGAGTGCTCTTTTCTTAAAAGCAGAGTGTGTTTCTTGTAAGGCGAGCTAGCGTTTGTTTCCCAGTCCTAAATGGAGTTGAATCACATGCAGTTTCTGGTCCTACGAGCAAGAGTTCTTTTCTGGTAAGGAAAGTCACTATTGTGTTCCCACTGCCATACACAGTGTAAATAGCTCTCGCGTCTGTTCCCAGCAAGTACAGTGTATTGGACTGAAGAGGAGCTACTGTTCTTGTCAGTTTCCTAAGCAGAGTTGAACGAGATATGGCCCGTGTGTGTAGGAAGCACAGTTCTCTTGTTCTGAGCAAGCTCACTGTTCTGGCCCTATAGGAAACACAGTAGAGTAGAAGAGTGCTCTTTTCTCTAAAGCAGAGTGTGTTTCTTGTAGAGCGAGCTAGCGTTTGTTTCCCAGTCATAATTGGAGTTGAGTCACAGGCAGTTTTTGTTCCTACGAGCAAGAGTTGTTTTCTGGTAAGAAGAGTCACTATTGCGCTCCAAATTCCATACACAGTGCAAATAGCACTCGCGTCTGTTCCCAGCAAGTACAGTGTATTGGACTGAATAGGAGATACTTTTCTTGTCAGTTTCCTAAGCAGAGTTGAACTAGATATGGTCCATGTGTGTAGGAAGCACAGTTCTTTTGTTCTGAGCAAGCTCGCTGTTTGCACCCCATAGGAAACACAGTAGAGTAGAAGAGTGCTCTGTTGCTGGAGAATTTCTCTCCAGCTCCCACCACCAAGTCCCGCCAGTCTCAGAGCCCACTTATAAAATAAACACACAGACTCTTACTTTATTTAAACTGCTTGGCCATTAGCTCAGGCCTGTTATTGTCTAGCTCTTACTCTTATATTTAGCCCATTTCTATTAATCTTTACTTTGCCACATGGCTCATGGCTTACTGGTACCTTACATCTTCCTTGTCCTGATGGCGGCTGGCAGTGTCTCTCTCTCAGCCTTCCACTTCCCCGCTTTATTCTCCTCCTTGCCCCGCCTACACTTCCTGCCTAGCCAACGGCCAATCAGTGTTTTATTGATTAATTAGCAACACATTTGCCATACATCCCACAGCACTTCCCCCTTTTTTTTTTTCAAAAAGGAAGGTTTTAACCTTAACAAAGTAAAATTACATATAATTTGGGAATTTGGGCGTAGCTTCTCTTACTACTTCCTGCTGGAAGGGGGCGCTGTATCTTGTGGGGAAACAAAAAAAATTTAGAATTATGGAATAGTCCATGAGGCTGTATCGTCTGAGCCAGATGCCTTTAAACCATTCTGGATGTTGGATCATCTGGGCCATGGTGTCATAGGAGACCTTCAGGGGGTCTTGGCTGGTCAAACCTGATGTATCTTAATCTTGAACAAATCCATAGCCTCTGGCTTTCTGTGGAAACAAAAGAGACTCTTTTCCAAAGCAACATATCCTTACATCCAAATTTTGAAGTCAAGGTATCTTTAAAATATACATTTTGGCATAACTCTACAGCTTTTACAATCAAATGTTTTTCTGCAGTTAAAAGTCCCAACGACAACACAATCCAGATTCTCTGTGTAATATCCATTTTTACGTGGCTTATTTTTTATACTACCTTTACTGTCTCTTTAATGACTTTATTTTTTAAAACTATGTATTTGTTTCTATAACTCTATATATCACCTTTTTTGTCTCTTTCAAGCCTACGTATCTTTTACACACATTGTAAACTATTACATCTGAATCTGTCTTATAGTGAATCTATTGCTTTAAACTGCAGCAGCTGTGGCTGCTGGCTCCGCCCACCTCGGCTTCCCAACATGGCTACGTTTTCCGCCAGCTCTGGGAGCCATCAACTCTCAGAAATAGTGGGTCTCTGCTTCTATCAAAGCAGCATGTAGCCCAGAAATCTCTTTTTTTTGTTGTTTTGTTTTATTTTGTACTAGCAAAGGCTAAATCCACCTCACAGCTTAATGTGCCACTTGCAGAGGCCTCATTCCCGCCATACTGCAGGTCAAGCATGCACGCCAGGAACCCGCCATAGTAGCTCAAACAGGCAGGCTGCCACTAGCTTGAAAGAGACAACTAGGAGCTGTTTTTAGCTCCGTTTTAGAATCTTTTTTCTCAGTTTTTAGGTGGAAACTCTTGCCAACACATTGGACGCCATTTGTTGCTGGAGAATTTCTCTCCAGCTCCCACCACCAAGTCCCGCCAGTCTCAGAGCCCACTTATAAAATAAACACAAAGACTCTTACATTATTTAAACTGCTTGGCCATTAGCTAAGGCCTGTTATTGTCTAGCTCTTACTCTTATATTTAGCAGATTTCTATTAATTTTTACTTTGCCTCATGGCTCATGGCTTACTGGTACCTTACATCTTCCTTGTCCTGATGGTGGCTTGCAGTGTCTCTCTCTCAGCCTTCCACTTCCCTGCTTTATTCTCCTCCTTGCCCCACCTACACTTCCTGCCTAGCCAACGGCCAATCAGTGTTTTATTGATTAATTAGCAACACATTTGCCATACATCCCACAGCAGTGCTCTTTTCTCAAAAGCAGAGTGTATTTCTTGTAAGGCGAGCTAGTGTTTGTTTCCTAGTCCTAAATGGAGTTGAATCACATGCAGTTTCTGGTCCTACGAGCAAGAGTTGTTTTCTGGTAAGGAAAGTCACTATTGCGCTCCCATTGCCATACACATTACAGATAGCACTCACGTCTGTTCCCAGGAAGTACAGTGTATTGGACTGAATAGGAGCTACTGTACTGTCAGTTCCCTAAGCAGAGTTGAACTAGATATGGTCCGTGTGTAGGAAGCACAGTTCTTTTGTTCTGAGCAAGCTCACTGTTTGGACCCCATAGGAAACACAGTAGAGTAGAAGAGTGCTCTTTTCTCAAAAGCAGAGTGTGTTTCATGTAAGGCGAGCTAGCATTTGTTTCCCAGTCCTAAATGGAGTTGAATCACATGCAGTTTCTGGTCCTACGAGCAAGAGTTGTTTTCTGGTAAGGAAAGTCACTATTGCGCTCTCATTGACATACACAGTGCAAATAGCACTCGCGTGTGTTCCCAGCTATTACAGTGTATCGGACTGAAGAGGAGCTACTGTTCTTGTTAGTTTCCTAAGCAGAGTTGAACTAGATATGGCACGTGTGTGTAGGAAGCACAGTTCTTTTGTTCTCAGCAAGCTCACTGTTCTGGCCCTATAGGAAAAACTTTAGATTAGAAGAGTGCTCTTTTCTCAAAAGCAGAGTGTGTTTCTTGTAAGGCAAGCTAGCGTTTGTTTCCCAGTCCTAAATGGAGTTGAATCCCATGCAGTTTCTGGTCCTACGAGCAAGAGATCTTTTCTCGTAAGAAGAGTCACTATTGTGCTGCCATTGCCATACACAGGACAAATAGCACTGTTGTCTGTTCCCAGCAAATACAGTGTATTGGACTGAAGAGGATCTACTGTTCATGTCAGGTTCCTAAGCAGAATTGAACTAGATATGGCTGTGTGTGGAGGAAGCACAGTTTTTTTGTTCTGAGCAAGCTCACTGTTCGGACCACATAGGAAACACAGTAGAGTAGAAGAGTGCTCTTTTCTCAAAAGCAGAGTGTGTTTCTTGTAAGGCGAGCTAGCGTTTGTTTCCCAGTCCTAAATGGAGTTAAATCACATGCAGTTACTGGTCCTACGAGCAAGAGTTGTTTTTTGGTAAGGAAGTCACTATTGTGCTCCCATTGCCATACACAGTAAAATAGCACTCGCGTCTGTTCCCAGCAAGTACAGTGTATTGGACTGAAGAGCAGCTTCTCTTCTTGTCAGTTTCCAAAGCATAGTTGAACTAGATATGGTCGATGTGTGTAGGAAGCACAGTTCTTTTGTTCTGAGCAAACTCACTGTTTGGACCCCATAGGAAACACAGTAGAGTAGAAGAGTGCTCTTTTCTCAAAAGCAGAGTGTGTTTCTTGTAAGGCGAGCTAGCATTTGTTTCCCAGTCCTAAATGGAGTTGAATCCCATGCAGTTTCTGGTCCTACGAGCAAGAGTTCTTTTCTCGTAAGAAGAGTCACTATTGTGCTGCCATTGCCATACAGAGGACAAATAGCACTGTTGTCTGTTCCCAGCAAGTACAGTGTATTGGACTGAAGAGGATCTACTGTTCATGTCAGGTTCCTAAGCAGAATTGAAGTAGATATGGCCGTGTGTGGAGGAAGCACAGTTTTTTTGTTCTGAGCAAGCTCACTGTTCGGACCATATAGGAAACACAGTAGAGTAGAAGAGTGCTCTTTTTTCAAAAGCAGAGTGTGTTTCTCGTAAGGCGAGCTAGCGTTTGTTTCCCAGTCCTATATGGAGTTGAATCACATGCAGTTTCTGTTCCTACAAGCGAGAGTTGTTTTCTGGTAAGAAGATTCACTATTGTGCTCCCATTGTTTTCCACAGGGCAATTAGCACTGGCGTCTGTTCCCAGCATGTACAGTGCATTGGACTGAAGAGGATCTACTGTTCTTGTCAGGTTCCTAAGCAGAATTGAACTAGATACGGCCATGTGTGTAGGAAGCACAGTTCTTTGTTCTGAGCAAGCTCACTGTTCTTTCCCTGTAGGAAACAGAGTATATTAGAAGAGTGCTCTTTTCTCAAAAGCAGAGTGTGTTTCTTGTAAGGCGAGCTAGCGTTTCTTTCCCAGTCCTAAATGGAGTTGAGACACATGCAGTTTTTGGTCCTACGAGCAAGAGTTTTTTTCTGGTAAGAAGAGTCACTATTGCGCTCCCTTGCCATACACAGTGCAAATAGCACTTGCATCTGTTCCCAGCAAGTACAGTGTATTGGACTGAAGAGGATCTACTGTTCATGTCACTTTCCTAAGCAGAGTTGAACTAGATATGGCCCATGTGTGTAGGAAGCACAGTTCTTTTGTTCTGAGCAAGCTCACTTTTTGGATCCCATAGGTAACACAGTAGAGTAGAAGAGTGCTCTTTTCTCAAAAGCAGTGTGTGTTTCATGTAAGGCGAGCTAGCATTTGTTTCCCAGTCCTAAATGGAGTTGAATCACATGCAGTTTCTGGTCCTATGAGCAAGAGTTGTTTTCTGGTAAGGAAAGTCACTATTGAGCTCTCATTGACATACACAGTGCAAATAGCACTCGCGTGTGTTCCCAGCTATTACAGTGTATCGGACTGAAGAGGAGCTACTGTTCTTGTTAGTTTCCTAAGCAGAGTTGAACTAGATATGGCCCGTGTGTGTAGGAAGCACAGTTCTTTTGTTCTCAGCAAGCTCACTTTTCTTGCCCTATAGGAAACACTTTAGAGTAGAAGAGTGCTCTTTTCTCAAAAGCAGAGTGTGTTTCTTGTAAGGCGAGCTAGCGTTTGTTTCCCAGTCCTAAATGGAGTTGAAACCCATGCAGTTTCTGGTTCTACAAGCAAGAGATCTTTTCTCGTAAGAAGAGTCACTATTGTGCTGCCATTGCCATACACAGGACAAATAGCACTGTTGTCTGTTCCCAGCAAGTACAGTGTATTGGACTGAAGAGGATCTGCTGTTCATGTCAGGTTCCTAAGCAGAATTGAACTAGATATGGCCGTGTGTGGAGGAAGCACATTTTTTTTTGTTCTGAGCAAGTTCACTGTTTGGACCACATAGGAAACACAGTAGAGTAGAATTGTGCTCTTTTCTCTAAAGCAGAGTGTTCTTCTTGTAAGGTGAGCTCGCGTTTGTTTCCCAGTCCTAAATGGAGTTAAATCACATGCAGTTACTGGTCCTACGAGCAAGAGTTGTTTTTTGGTAAGGAAGTCACTATTGTGCTCCCATTGCCATACACAGTGCAAATAGCACTCGCGTCTGTTCCCAGCAAGTACAGTGTATTGGACTGAAGAGCAGCTTCTGTTCTTGTCAGTTTCCAAAGCAGAGTTGAACTAGATGTGGTCGATGTGTGTAGAAAGCACAGTTCTTTTGTTCTGAGCAAGCTCACTGTTTGGACCCCATAGGAAACACAGTAGAGTAGAAGAGTGCTCTTTTCTCAAAAGCAGAGTGTGTTTCTTGTAAGGCGAGATAGCGTTTGTTGCCCAGTCCTAAATGGAGTTGAATCCCATGCAGTTTCTGGTCCTACGAGCAAGAGTTCTTTTCTCGTAAGAAGAGTCACTATTGTGCTGCCATTGCCCTACACAGGACAAATAGCACTGTTGTCTGTTCCGAGAAAGTACAGTGTATTGGACTGAAGAGGATCTACTGTTCTTGTCAGTTTCCTAAGCAGAATTGAACTAGATACGGCCATGTGTGTAGGAAGCACAGTTCTTTGTTCTGAGCAAGCTCACTGTTCTTTCCCTATAGGAAACACAGTAGAGTAGAAGAGTTCTCTTTTCTTAAAAGCAGAGTGTGTTTCTTGTAAGGCGAGCTAGCATTTGTTTCCCAGTCCTAAATGGAGTTGAATCACATGCAGTTTCTGGTCCTAAGAGCAAGAGTTCTTTTCTGGTAAGGAAAGTCACTATTGTGTTCCCACTGCCATACACAGTGCAAATAGCACTCGCGTCTGTTCCCAGCAAGTACAGTGTATCGGACTGAAGAGGAGCTACTGTTCTTGTCAGTTTCCTAAGCAGAGTTGAACGAGATATGGCCCGTGTGTGTAGGAAGCACAGTTCTCTTGTTCTGAGCAAGCTCACTGTTCTGGCCCTATAGGAAACACAGTAGAGTAGAAGAGTGCTCTTTTCTCTAAAGCAGAGTGTGTTTCTTGTAAGGCGAGCTACCGTTTGTTTCCCAGTCATAAATGGAGTTGAGTCACAGGCAGTTTTTGTTTCTACGAGCAAGAGTTGTTTTCTGGTAAGAAGAGTCACTATTGCGCTCCAAATTCCATACACAGTGCAAATAGCACTTGCGTCTGTTCCCAGCAATTACAGTGTATTGGACTGAATAGGAGATACTTTTCTTGTCAGTTTCCTAAGCAGAGTTGAACTAGATATGGTCCATGTGTGTAGGAAGCACAGTTCTTTTGTTCTGAGCAAGCTCGCTGTTTGGACCCCATAGGAAACACAGTAGAGTAGAAGAGTGCTCTGTTGCTGGAGAATTTCTCTCCAGCTCCCACCACCAAGTCCCGCCAGTCTCAGAGCCCACTTATAAAATAAACACACAGACTCTTACTTTATTTAAACTGCTTGGCCATTAGCTCAGGCCTGTTATTGTCTAGCTCTTACTCTTATATTTAGCCCATTTCTATTAATCTTTACTTTGCCACATGGCTCATGGCTTACTGGTACCTTACATCTTCCTTGTCCTGATGGCGGCTGGCAGTGTCTCTCTCTCAGCCTTCCACTTCCCCGCTTTATTCTCCTCCTTTCCCCCGCCTACACTTCCTGCCTAGCCAACGGCCAATCAGTGTTTTATTGATTAATTAGCAACACATTTGCCATACATCCCACACCACTTCCCCCTTTTTTTTTTCCAAAAAGAAAGTTTTAACCTTAACAAAGAAAAATTACATATAATTTGGGAATTTGGGCGTAGCTTCTCTTACTACTTCCTGCTGGAAGGGGGCGCTGTATCTTGTGGGGAAACAAAAAAAAATTAGAATTATGGAATAGTCCATGAGGCTGTATCGTCTGAGCCAGATGCGTTTAAACCATTCTGGATGTTGGATCATCTGGGCCATGGTGTCATAGGAGACCTTCAGGGGGTCTTGGCTGGTCAAACCTGATGTATCTTAATCTTGAACAAATCCATAGCCTCTGGCTTTCTGTGGAAACAAAAGAGACTCTTTTCCAAAGCAACATATCCTTACATCCAAATTTTGAAGTCAAGGTATCTTTAAAATATACATTTTGGCATAACTCTACAGCTTTTACAATCAAATGTTTTTCTGCAGTTAAAAGTCCCAACGACAACACAATCCAGATTCTCTGTGTAATATCCATTTTTACGTGGCTTATTTTTTATACTACCTTTACTGTCTCTTTAATGACTTTATTTTTTAAAACTATGTATTTGTTTCTATAACTCTATATATCACCTTTTTTGTCTCTTTCAAGCCTACGTATCTTTTACACACATTGTAAACTATTACATCTGAATCTGTCTTATAGTGAATCTATTGCTTTAAACTGCAGCAGCTGTGGCTGCTGGCTCCGCCCACCTCGGCTTCCCAACATGGCTACGTTTTCCGCCAGCTCTGGGAGCCATCAACTCTCAGAAATAGTGGGTCTCTGCTTCTATCAAAGCAGCGTGTAGCCCAGAAATCTCTTTTTTTTGTTTGCTTTTGTTTCGTACTAGCAAAGGCTAAATCCACCACACAGCTTAATGTGCCACTTGCAGAGGCCTCATTCCCGCCATACTGCAGGTCAAGCATGCACGCCAGGAACCCGCCATAGTAGCTCAAACACGCAGGCTGCCACTAGCTTGAAAGAGACAACTAGGAGCTGTTTTTAGCTCCGTTTTAGAATCTTTTTTCTCAGTTTTTAGGTGGAAACTCTTGCCAACACATTGGACGCCATTTGTTGCTGGAGAATTTCTCTCCAGCTCCCACCACCAAGTCCCGCCAGTCTCAGAGCCCACTTATAAAATAAACACAAAGACTCTTACATTATTTAAACTGCTTGGCCATTAGCTAAGGCCTGTTATTGTCTAGCTCTTACTCTTATATTTAGCAGATTTCTATTAATTTTTACTTTGCCACATGGCTCATGGCTTACTGGTACCTTACATCTTCCTTGTCCTGATGGCGGCTGGCAGTGTCTCTCTCTCAGCCTTCCACTTCCGTGCTTTATTCTCCTCCTTGCCCCGCCTACACTTCCTGCCTAGCCAATGGCCAATCAGTGTTTTATTGTTTAATTAGCAACACATTTGCCATACATCCCACAGCAGTGCTCTTTTCTCAAAAGCAGAGTGTGTTTCTTGTAAGGCGAGCTAGCGTTTGTTTCCTAGTCCTAAATGGAGTTGAATCACATGCAGTTTCTGGTCCTACGAGCAAGAGTTGTTTTCTGGTAAGAAGAGTCACTATTGCGCTCCCATTGCCATACACATTACAAATAGCACTCGCGTCTGTTCCCAGGAAGTACAGTGTATTGGACTGAATAGGAGCTACTGTACTGTCAGTTCCCTAAGCAGAGTTGAACTAGATATGGTCCGTGTGTAGGAAGCACAGTTCTTTTGTTCTGAGCAAGCTCACTGTTCCGACCCCATAGGAAACACAGTAGAGTAGAAGAGTGCTCTTTTCTCAAAAGCAGAGTGTGTTTCATGTAAGGCGAGCTAGCATTTGTTTCCCAGTCCTAAATGGAGTTGAATCACATGCAGTTTCTGGTCCTAGGAGCAAGAGTTGTTTTCTGGTAAGGAAAGTCACTATTGCGCTCCCATTGCCATACATAGTGCAAATAGCACTCGGTCCATTCCCAGCAAGAACAGTGTATCGGACTGAAGAGGAGCTACTGTTCTTGTCAGTTTCCTAAGCAGAGTTGAACTAGATATGGCCCGTGTGAAGGAAGCACAGTTCTTTTGTTCTGATCAAGCTCACTGTTCTGTCCCTATAGGAAACACAGTAGAGTAGAAGAGTGCTCTTTTCAATAAAGCAGAGTGTGTTACTTGTAAGGCGAGCTAGCGTTTGTTTCCCAGTCCTAAATGGAGTTGAATCACATGCAGTTTCTGGTCCTAGGAGCAAGAGTTGTTTTCTGGTAAGAAGAGTCACTATTGTGCTCCCATTGTCATACACAGGGCAAATAGTACTGGCGTCTGTTCCCAGCATGTACAGTGTATTGGACTGAAGAGGATCTACTGTTCTTGTCAGTTTCCTAAGCAGAATTGAATAGGTATGGCCCATGTGTGCAGGAAGCACAGTTCTTTTGTTCTGAGGAAGCTCACTGTTCTGGCCCTATAGGAAACACAGTATATTAGAAGAATGCTCTTTTCTCAAAAGAAGAGTGTTTTTCTTGTAAGGCGAGCTAGCGTTTCTTTCCCAGTCCTAAATGGAGTTGAGACACATGCAGTTTTTGGTCCTACGAGCAAGAGTTTTTTTCTGGTAAGAAGAGTCACTATTGCACTCCCATTGCCATACACAGTGCAAATAGCACTTGCATCTGTTCCCAGCAAGTACAGTGTATTGGACTGAAGAGGATCTACTGTTCATGTCAGTTTCCTAAGCAGAGTTGAACTAGATATGGCCCGTGTGTGTAGGAAGCACAGTTCTTTTGTTCTCAGCAAGCTCACTTTTCGGACCCCATAGGAAACACAGGAGAGTAGAAGAGTGCTCTTTTCTCAAAAGCAGTGTGTGTTTCATGTAAGGCGAGCTAGCATTTGTTTCCCAGTCCTAAATGGAGTTGAATCACATGCAGTTTCTGGTCCTATGAGCAAGAGTTGTTTTCTGGTAAGGAAAGTCACTATTGCGCTCTCATTGACATACACAGTGCAAATAGCACTCGCGTGTGTTCCCAGCTATTACAGTGTATCGGACTGAAGAGGAGCTACTGTTCTTGTTAGTTTCCTAAGCAGAGTTGAACTAGATATGGCCCGTGTGTGTAGGAACACAGTTCTTTTGTTCTCAGCAAGCTCACTGTGCTGGCCCTATAGGAAACACTTTAGAGTAGAAGAGTGCTCTTTTCTCAAAAGCAGAGTGTGTTTCTTGTAAGGCGAGCTAGCGTTTGTTTCCCAGTCCTAAATGGAGTTGAATCCCATGCAGTTTCTGGTCCTACGAGCAAGAGATCTTTTCTCGTAAGAAGAGTCACTATTGTGCTGCCATTGCCATACACAGGACAAGTAGCACTGTTGTCTGTTCCCAGCAAGTACAGTGTATTGGACTGAATAGGAGCTACTGTTCTTGTCAGTTTCCTAAGCAGAGTTGAACTAGATATGGTCCATGTGTGTAGGAAGCACAGTTCTTTTTTTCTGAGCAAGCTCACTCTTT
Source organism: Peromyscus eremicus (assembly GCF_949786415.1). Classification (NCBI taxonomy): domain Eukaryota; kingdom Metazoa; phylum Chordata; class Mammalia; order Rodentia; family Cricetidae; genus Peromyscus; species Peromyscus eremicus. The sequence continues at coordinate 104,600 of NW_026735570.1, read as the reverse complement.
GGACCCCATTGGAAACACAGTAGAGTAGAAGAGTGCTCTTTTCTCAAAAGCAGAGTGTGTTTTTGTAAGGCGAGCTAGCGTTTGTTTCCCAGTCCTAAATGGAGTTGAATCACATGCAGTTTCTGGTCCTACGAGCAAGAGTTGTTTTCTGGCAAGAAGAGTCACTATTGCGCTCCAATTGTCATACACAGGGCAAATAGCACTGGCGTTGGTTCCCAGCATGTACAGTGTATTGGACTGAAGAGGATCTACTGTTCTTGTCAGGTTCCTAAGCAGAGTTGAACTAGATATGGCCGTGTGTGCAGGAAGCACAGTTCTTTTGTTCTGAGCAAGTTCACTGTTCTGGCCCTATAGGAAACACAGTAGAGTAGAAGAGTGCTCTTTTCTCTAAAGCAGAGTGTGTTTCTTGTAAGGCGAGCTAGCATTTGTTTCCCAGTCCTAAATGGAGTTGAGTCACAAGCAGTTTTTGGTCCCACGAGCAAGAGTTGTTTTCTGGTAAGAAGAGTCACTATTGCACACCTATTGCCATACACAGTGCAAATAGCACTCGCGTCTGTTCCCAGCAAGTACAGTGTATTGGACTGAATAGGAGCTACTGTTCTTGTCAGTTTCCAAAGAAAGGTTGAACTAGATATAGTCCGTGTGTGTAGGAAGCACAGTTCTTTTGTTCTCAGCAAGCTCACTGTTCTGGCCCTATAGGAAACACAGTAGAGTAGAAGAGTGCTCTTTTCTCAAAAGCAGAGTGTGTTTCTTGTAAGGCGAGCTAGCGGTTGTTTCCCAGTCCTAAATGGAGTTAAATCACATGCAGTTACTGGTCCTACGAGCAAGAGTTGTTTTATGGTAAGGAAGTCACTATTGTGCTCCCATTACCATACACAGTGCAAAGAGCACTCGCGTATGTTCCCAGCAAGTACAGTGTATCGGACTGAAGAGGAGCTATTGTTCTTGTCAGTTTCCTAAGCAGAGTTGAACGAGATATGGCCCGTGTGTGTAGGAAGCTCAGTTCTTTTGTTTTGAGCAACCTCACTGTTTTGACCACATCGGAAACACAGTAGAGTAGAAGAGTGCTCTTTTCTCAAAAGCAGAGTGTGTTTCTTGTAAGGCGAGCTAGCATTTGTTTCCCAGTCCTAAATGGAGTTGAATCACATGCAGTTTCTGGTCCTACGAGCAAGAGTTGTTTTCTGGTAAGGAAAGTCACTATTGCGCTCCCATTGCCATACACAGTGCAAATAGCACTCGCGTCTGTTCCCAGCAATTACAGTGTATCGGACTGAAAAGGAGCTACTGTTCTTGTCAGTTTCCTAAGCAGAGTTGAACTAGATGTGGTCCGTGTGTAGGAAGCACAGTTTTCTGTTCTGAGCAACTCACTGTTTGGACCCCTTAGAAAACACAGTAGAGTAGAAGAGTGCTCTTTTCTCAAAAGCAGAGTGTGTTTCTGGTAAGGTGAGCTAGCGTTTGTTTCCCAGTCCTAAATGGATTTGAATTACATGCAGTTTCTGGTCCTATGAGCAAGAGTTTTTTTCTGGTAAAAAGAGTCACTCTTGTGCTCCCATTGCCATACACAGTGCAAATAGCACTGGCATCTGTTCCCAGCATGTACAGTGTTTGGACTGAAGAGGATCTACTGTTCTTGTCAGTTTCCTAAGCAGAATTGAATAGATATGGCCCCTGTGTGCAGGAAGCACAGTTCTTTTGTTCTGAGGAAACTCACTGTTCTGGCTCTATAGGAAACACAGTAGAGTAGAAGAGTGCTCTTTTATCAAAAGCAGGGTGTGTTTCTTGTAAGGCAAGCTAGTGTTTGTTTCCCAGTCCTAAATGGAGTTGAATCACATGCAGTTTCTGGTCCTACGAGCAAGAGTTGTTTTCTGGTAAGGAAAGTCACTATTGCGCTCCCATTGCCATACACAGTGCAAATAGCACACGCGTCTGTTCCCAGCAATTACAGTGTATCGGACTGAAGAGGAGCTACTGTTCTTGTCAGTTTCCTAAGCAGAGTTGAACTAGATATGGTCCGTGTGTAGGAAGCAAAGTTTTCTGTTCTGAGCAAGGTCACTGTTTGGACCCCATAGGAAACACAGTAGAGTAGAAGAGTGCTCTTTTCTCAAATGCAGAATGTGTTTCTTGTAAGGCGAGCTAGTGTTTGTTTCCCAGTCCTAAATGGAGTTGAATCACATGCAGTTTCTGGTCCTAAGAGCAAGAGTTGTTTTATGGTAAGAATAGTCACTATTGCGCTGCCATTGCCATACACAGGACAAATAGCACTGGCGTCTGTTCCCACCAAGTACAGTGTATTGGACTGAAGAGATCTACTGTTCTTGTCAGGTTCCTAATCAGAATTGAACTAGATATGGCCGTGTGTGTAGGAAGCACAGTTCTTTTGTTCTGAGCAAGCTCACTGTTCTGGCCCTACAGGAAACACAGTAGAGTAGAAGAGTGCTCTTTTCTCAAAAGCAGAGGGTGTTTCTTGGAAGCAAGCTAGCATTTGTTTCCCAGTCCTAAATGGAGTTGAATCCCATGCAGTTTCTGGTCCTACGAGCAAGAGTTGTTTTCAGGTAAGGAAAGTAACTATTGAGCTCCCATTGCCATACACAGTGCAAATAGCACTCGCATCTGTTCCCAGCAAATACAGTGTATCGGACTGAAGAGGAGCTACTGTTCTTGTCAGGTTCCTAATCAGAATTGAACTAGATATGGCCGTGTGTGTTGGAAGCACAGTTCTTTTGTTCTGAGCAAGCTCACTGTTCTGGCCCTACAGGAAACACTTTAGAGTAGAAGAGGGCTATTTTCTCAAAAGCAGAGTGTGTTTCTTGTAAGGCGAGCTAGTGTTTGTTTCCCAGTCCTAAATGGAGTTGAATCCCATGCAGTTTCTGGTCCTAGGAGCAAGAGTTGTTTCTGGTGAGAAGAGGCACTATTGCGCTGCCATTGACATACACAGTGCAAATAGCACTCGCGTCTGTTCCCAGCATGTACAGTGTATTTGACTGAAGAGGAGCTACTGTTGTTGTCAGTTTCCTAAGCAGAGTTGAACTAGATATGGCTCATGTGTGTAGGAAGCACCGTTCTTTTGTTCTGAGCAAGCTCACTGTTTGGACACCATAGGAAACACAGTAGAGTAGTAGAGTGCTCTTTTCTCAAAAGCAGAGTGTGTTTCTTGTAAGGCGAGCTAGCGTTTGTTTCCCAGTCCTAAATGGAGTTGAATCACGTGCAGTTTTTTGTCCTACAAGCAAGAGTTGTTTTCTGGTAAGAAGAGTCACTATTGAGCTGACATTGCCATTCACAGGACAAATAACACTGGCGTCTTTTCCCAGCAAGTACAGTGTATTGGATGGAAGAGGATCTACTGTTCTTGTCAGGTTCCTAAGCAGACTTGAACAGGATATGTCTCTGTGTGTAGGAAGCACAGTTTTTTTGTTCTGAGCAAGCTCACTGTTCTGTAACCATAGGAAACACAGTAGAGTATAGAGTGCTCTTTCCTCAAAAGCAGAGTGTGTTTCTTGGAAGGCGAGCTAGCGATGGTTCCCAGTCATAAATGGAGTTGAGTCACATGCAGGTTTTTGTCCTACGAGCAAGAGTTGTTTTCTGGTAAGACGAGTCACTATTGTGCTCCAATAGCCATACACAGTGCAAATAGCACTCGCGTCTGTTCCCCGCAAGTACAGTGTATTGGACTGAAGAGGAGCTACTGTTCTTGTCAGTTTCCTAAGCAGAGTTGAACTAGATATGGCCCGTGTGTGTAGGAAGCACAGTTCTTTTGTTCTGAGCAAGCTCACTGTTCTGGCGCTATTGAAAACACAGTAGAGTAGATGAGTGCTCTTTTCTCAGAAGCAGAGTGTGTTTCTTGTAAGGCGAGCTCGCGTTTGTTTCCCAGTCCTAAATGGAGTTGAATCACATGCAGTTTTTGGTCCTACGAGCAAGAATTGTTTTCTGGTAAGGAAAGTCTCTATTGCGCTCCCATTGCCATACACAGTGCAAATAGCAGTCGTTTCTGATCCCAGGAAGTACAGCATATCGGACTGAAGAGGAGCTACTGTTCTTGTCAGTTTCCTAAGCAGAGTTGAACTAGATATGGCCCGTGTGTAGGAAGCACAGTTCTTTTGTTCTGAGCAAGCTCACTGTTCTGTCCCTATAGGAAACACAGTAGAGTAGAAGAGTGCTCTTTTCAATAAAGCAGAGTGTGTTACTTGTAAGGCGAGCTAGCGTTTGTTTCCCAGTCCTAAATGGAGTTGAATCACATGCAGTTTATGGTCCTACGAGCAAGAGTTGTTTTATGGTAAGAAGAGTCACTATTGCACTGCCATTGCCATACACAGGACAAATAGCACTGTTGTCTGTTCCCAGCAGTACAGTGTATTGGACTGAAGAGGATCTACTGTTCTTGTCAGGTTCCTAAGCAGAATTGAACTAGGTGTGGCAGTGTGTGTAGGAAGCTCAATTTTTTGTTCTGAGCAAGCTCACTGTTCGGACCTCATAGGAAACACAATAGTGTAGAAGAGTGCTCTTTTCTCAAAAGCAGAGTGTGTTTCTTGTAAGGCGAGCTAGCGTTTGTTTCCTAGTCCTAAGTGGAGTTCAATCACAGGCAGTTTCCGGTCCTATGAGCAAGAGTTGTTTTCTGGTAAGAAGAGTCAATATTGCGCTGCCATTGCCATACACAGGACAAATAGTACTGGAGTCTCTTCCCAGGAAGTACAGTGTATTAGACTGAAGAGGATCTACTGTTCTTGTCAGGTTCCTAAGCAGAATTGAACTAGATATGGCCGTGTGTGTAGGAAGCACAGTTCTTTTGTTCTGAGCAAGCTCACTGTTCTGGCGCTATTGAAAACACAGTAGAGTAGATGAGTGCTCTTTTCTCAGAAGCAGAGTGTGTTTCTTGTAAGGCGAGCTCGCGTTTGTTTCCCAGTCCTAAATGGAGTTGAATCACATGCAGTTTTTGGTCCTACGAGCAAGAATTGTTTTCTGGTAAGGAAAGTCTCTATTGCGCTCCCATTGCCATACACAGTGCAAATAGCAGTCGTTTCTGATCCCAGGAAGTACAGCATATCGGACTGAAGAGGAGCTACTGTTCTTGTCAGTTTCCTAAGCAGAGTTGAACTAGATATGGCCCGTGTGTAGGAAGCACAGTTCTTTTGTTCTGAGCAAGCTCACTGTTCTGTCCCTATAGGAAACACAGTAGAGTAGAAGAGTGCTCTTTTCAATAAAGCAGAGTGTGTTACTTGTAAGGCGAGCTAGCGTTTGTTTCCCAGTCCTAAATGGAGTTGAATCACATGCAGTTTATGGTCCTACGAGCAAGAGTTGTTTTATGGTAAGAAGAGTCACTATTGCACTGCCATTGCCATACACAGGACAAATAGCACTGTTGTCTGTTCCCAGCAGTACAGTGTATTGGACTGAAGAGGATCTACTGTTCTTGTCAGGTTCCTAAGCAGAATTGAACTAGGTGTGGCAGTGTGTGTAGGAAGCTCAATTTTTTGTTCTGAGCAAGCTCACTGTTCGGACCTCATAGGAAACACAATAGTGTAGAAGAGTGCTCTTTTCTCAAAAGCAGAGTGTGTTTCTTGTAAGGCGAGCTAGCGTTTGTTTCCTAGTCCTAAGTGGAGTTCAATCACAGGCAGTTTCCGGTCCTATGAGCAAGAGTTGTTTTCTGGTAAGAAGAGTCAATATTGCGCTGCCATTGCCATACACAGGACAAATAGTACTGGAGTCTCTTCCCAGGAAGTACAGTGTATTAGACTGAAGAGGATCTACTGTTCTTGTCAGGTTCCTAAGCAGAATTGAACTAGATATGGCCGTGTGTGTAGGAAGCACAGTTCTTTTGTTCTGAGCAAGCTCACTGTTCTGGCGCTATTGAAAACACAGTAGAGTAGATGAGTGCTCTTTTCTCAGAAGCAGAGTGTGTTTCTTGTAAGGCGAGCTCGCGTTTGTTTCCCAGTCCTAAATGGAGTTGAATCACATGCAGTTTTTGGTCCTACGAGCAAGAATTGTTTTCTGGTAAGGAAAGTCTCTATTGCGCTCCCATTGCCATACACAGTGCAAATAGCAGTCGTTTCTGATCCCAGGAAGTACAGCATATCGGACTGAAGAGGAGCTACTGTTCTTGTCAGTTTCCTAAGCAGAGTTGAACTAGATATGGCCCGTGTGTAGGAAGCACAGTTCTTTTGTTCTGAGCAAGCTCACTGTTCTGTCCCTATAGGAAACACAGTAGAGTAGAAGAGTGCTCTTTTCAATAAAGCAGAGTGTGTTACTTGTAAGGCGAGCTAGCGTTTGTTTCCCAGTCCTAAATGGAGTTGAATCACATGCAGTTTATGGTCCTACGAGCAAGAGTTTTTTTATGGTAAGAAGAGTCACTATTGCACTGCCATTGCCATACACAGGACAAATAGCACTGTTGTCTGTTCCCAGCAGTACAGTGTATTGGACTGAAGAGGATCTACTGTTCTTGTCAGGTTCCTAAGCAGAATTGAACTAGGTGTGGCAGTGTGTGTAGGAAGCTCAATTTTTTGTTCTGAGCAAGCTCACTGTTCGGACCTCATAGGAAACACAATAGTGTAGAAGAGTGCTCTTTTCTCAAAAGCAGAGTGTGTTTCTTGTAAGGCGAGCTAGCGTTTGTTTCCTAGTCCTAAGTGGAGTTCAATCACAGGCAGTTTCCGGTCCTATGAGCAAGAGTTGTTTTCTGGTAAGAAGAGTCAATATTGCGCTGCCATTGCCATACACAGGACAAATAGTACTGGAGTCTCTTCCCAGGAAGTACAGTGTATTAGACTGAAGAGGATCTACTGTTCTTGTCAGGTTCCTAAGCAGAATTGAACTAGATATGGCCGTGTGTGTAGGAAGCACAGTTCTTTTGTTCTGAGCAAGTTCACTGTTCGGACCTCTTATGAAACACAATAGAGTAGAAGAGTGCTTTTTTCTCTAACTCAGAGTGTGTTTCTTGTAAGGCGAGTTAGTGTTTGTTTCACAGTCCTAAATGGAGTTGAATCACATGCACTTTCTGGTCCTACGAGCAAGAGTTGTGTTCTGGTAAGAAGAGTAACTATTGTGCTCCCATTTTCATACACAGGGCAAATAGCACACGTGTCTGTTCCCAGCATGTACAGTGTATTGGACTGAAGAGGATCTACTGTTCTTGTCAGGTTCCTAAGCAGAGTTGAACTAGATATGGCCGTGTGTGTAGGAAGCACAGTTCTTTTGTTCTGAGCAAGCTCACTGTTCTGGCCCTATAGGAAACACAGTAGAGTAGAAGAGTGCTCTTTTTCTCAAAAACAGAGTGTATTTCTTGTAAGGCGAGCTAGCGTTCGTTTCCCAGTTCTATATGGATTTGAATCACACGCAGTTTCTGGTCCTACGAGCAAGAGTTGTTTTCTGGTAAGAAGAGTCACTATTGTGCTGCCATTGCCATACACAGGACAAATAGCACTGGCGTCTCTTCCCAGCAAGTACAGTGTATTGGACGGAAGAGGATCTACTGTTCTTGTCAGGTTCCTAATCAGACTTGAACTAGATATGGCCATGTTTGTAGGAAGCACAGTTTTTTTGTTCTGAGCAAGCTCACTGTTCGGACCACATAGGGAACACAGTAGAGTAGAAGAGTGCTCTTTTCTCTAAAGCAGAGTGTGTTTCATGTAAGGCGAGCTCGCCTTTGTTTACCAGTCCTAAATGGAGTTGTCACAGGCAGTTTTTGGTCCTACGAGCAAGAGTTGTTTTATGGTAAGAAGAGTCACTATTGCGCTGCCATTGCCATACACAGGACAAATTCCACTGGCGTCTGTTCCCAGCAAGTACATTGTATTGGACTGAAGAGGATCTACTGTTCTTGTCAGGTTCCTAAGCATAATTGAACTAGATATGTCCGTGTGTGTAGGAAGCACAGTTCTTTTGTTCTGAGCAAGCTCACTGTTCGGACCACATAGGAAACACAGTAGAGTTGAATTTTGCTCTTTTCTCAAAAGCAGAGTGTGTTTCTTGTAAGGCGAGCTAGTGTTTGTTTCCCAGTCCTAAATGGAGTTGAATCACATGCAGTTTCTGGTCCTACGAGCAAGAGTTGTTTTACGTAAGAAGAGTCACTATTGCGCTGCCATTGCCATACACAGGATAAATAGCACTGTTGTCTGTTCCCAGCAGTACAGTGTATTGGACTGAAGAGGAGCTACTGTTCTTGTCAGGTTCCTAAGCAGAATTGAACTAGATATGGCCGTGTGTGTAGGAAGCACAGTTCTTTTGTTCTGAGCAAGCTCACTGTTCGGACCACCTAGGAAAAACAGTAGAGTTGAATTTTGCTCTTTTCTCAAAAGCAGAGTGTGTTTTTTGTAAGGCGAGCTAGCGTTTGTTTCCCAGTCCTAAATGGAGTTGAATCACATGCAGTTTCTGGTCCTACGAGCAAGAGTTGTTTTACGTAAGAAGAGTCACTATTGTGCTGCCATTGCCATACACAGGATAAATAGCACTGTTGTCTGTTCCCAGCAGTACAGTGTATTGGACTGAAGAGGAGCTACTGTTCTTGTCAGGTTCCTAAGCAGAATTGAACTAGGTGTGTCTGTGTGTGTAGGAATCACAATTTTTTTTGTTCTGAGCAAGCTCACTGTTCGGACCTCACAGGAAACACAGTAGAGAAGAAGAGTGCTCTTTTCTCAAAAGAAAAGTGTGTTTCTTGTAAGGCGAGCTAGCGTTTGTTTCCTAGCCCTAATTGGAGTTCAATCACAGGCAGTTTCTGGTCCTATGAGCAAGAGTTGTTTTCTGGTAAGGAAAGTTACTATTGTGCTTCCATTGCCATACACAGTGCAAATAGCACTCGCGTCTGTTCCCAGCAAGTACAGTGTATTGCACTAAATAGCAGCTACTGTTCTTGTCAGTTTCCTAAGCAGAGTTGAACTAGATATGGTCGGTGTGTGTAGGAAGCACAGTTCTTTTGTTCTGAGCAAGCTAACTGTTTGGACCCCATAGGAAACACAGTAGAGTAGAAGAGTGCTCTTTTCTCAAAAGCAAAGTGTGTTCCTTGTAAGGAGAGCTAGCGTTTGTTTCCCAGTCCTAAATGGAGTTGAATCCCATGCAGTTTCTGGTCCTATTGTCAAGAGTTGTTTTATGGTAAGAATAGTAAATATTGCGCTGCCATTGCCATACACAGGACAAATAGCACTGGAGTCTGTTCCCAGCAAGTACAGTGTATTGGACTGAAGAGGAGCTACTGTTCTTGTCAGGTTCCTAAGCAGAATTGAACTAGATATGGCCGTGTGTGTAGGAAGCACAGTTCTTTGGTTTGAGCAAGTTCACTGTTCGGACCTCTTAGGAAACACAATAGAGTAGAAGAGTGCTTTTTTCTCTAAATCAGAGTGTGTTTCTTGTAAGGCGAGCTAGCATTTGTTTCCCAGTCCTAAATGGAGTTGCATCACATGCAGTTTCTGGTCCTACGAGCAAGAGTTGTTTTCTGCTATGAAGAGTCACTATTGTGCTCCCATTGTCATACACAGGGCAAAGAGCACTCGCGTCTGTTCCCAGCATGCACAGTGTATTGGACTGAAGAGGATCTACTGTTCTTGTCAGGTTCCTAAGCAGAGTTGAACTAGATATGGCCGTGTGTGTAGAAAGCACAGTTCTTTTGTTCTGAGCAAGCTCACTGTTCTGGCCCTATAAGAAACATAGTATAGTAGAAGAGTGCTCTTTTCTCAAAAGCAGAGTGTGTTTCTTGTAAGGCGAGCTAGCGTTTGTTTCCCAGTCCAATATGGAGTTGAATCACATGCAGTTTCTGGTCCTACAAACAAGAGTTGTTTTCTGGTAAGAAGAGTCACTATTGTGCTGCCATTGCCATACACAGGACAAATAGCACTGGCGTCTTTTCCCAGCAAGTACAGGGTATTGGACGGAAGAGGATCTACTGTTCTTGTCAGGTTTTTAAGCAGATTTGAACTAGATATGGCCGTGTGTGTAGGAAGCACAGTTTTTTTGTTCTGAGCAAGCTCACTGTTCGGACGCCATAGGAAACACAGTAGAGTAGAAGAGTGCTCTTTTCTCTAAAGCAGAGTGTGTTTCTTGTAAGGCGAGCTAGCGTTTGTTTCCCAGTCCTAAATGGAGTTGAGTCACAGGCAGTTTTTGGTCCTACGAGCAAGAGTTGTTTTCTGGTAAGAAGAGTCACTATTGCGCTCCCTTTGCCATACACAGTGCAAATAGCTCTCGCATCTGTTCCCAGCAAGTATAGTGTATTGGACTGAATAGGAGCTACTGTTCTTGTCAGTTTCCTAAGCAGAGTTGAGCTAGATATTTCCCGTGTAGGAAGCACAGTTCTTTTGTTCTGAGCAAGCTCACTTTTGGACCCCATAGGAAACACAGTAGAGTAGCAGAGTGCTCTTTTCTCTAAAGCAGAGTGTGTTTCTTGTAAGGCGAGCTAGCGTTTGTTTCCCAGTCCTAAATGGAGTTGAATCACATGCAGTTTCTGGTCCTACGAGCAAGAGTTGTTTTCTGGTAAGGAAAGTAACTATTGACCTCCCATTGCCATACACAGTGCAAATAGCACTCGCATCTGTTCCCAGCAAATACAGTGTATCGGACTGAAGAGGAGCTACTGTTCTTGTCAGTTTCCTAAGCGGAGTTGAACTAGAGATGGTCAGTGTTTGAAAGGAAGCACAGTTCTTTTGTTCTGAGCAAGCTCACTCTTGGACCCCATAGGAATCTCAGTAGAGTAGAAGAGTGCTCTTTTCTCAAAAGCAAAGTGTGTTTCTTGTAAGGCGAGCTAGCATTTGTTTCCCAGTCCTAAATGGAGTTGAATCCCATGCAGTTTCTGGTCCTACGAGCAAGAGTTGTTTTCTGGTAAGAAGAGTCAATATTGCGCTGCCATTGCCCTACACAGGACAAATAGCACTGGCGTCTGTTCTCAGCAAGTAGAGTGTATTGGACTGAAGAGGATCTACTGTTCTTGTCAGGTTCCAAAGCAGAATTGAACTAGATATGGCCGTGTGTGTAGGAAGCACAGTTCTTTTTTTCTGAGCAAGCTCACTGTTTGGACCACCTAGGAAACACAGTAGAGTAGAAGAGTGCTCTTTTCTCAAAAGCAGAGTGTATTTCTTGTAAGGCGAGCTAGCGTTCGTTTCCCAGTTCTATATGGAGTTGAATCACATGCAGTTTCTGGTCCTACGAGCAAGAGTTGTTTTCTGGTAAGAAGAGTCACTATTGTGCTGCCATTGCCATACACAGGACAAATAGCACTGGCGTCTCTTCCCAGCAAGTACAGTGTATTGGACGGAAGAGGATCTACTGTTCTTGTCAGGTTCCTAATCAGACTTGAACTAGATATGGCCATGTTTGTAGGAAGCACAGTTTTTTTGTTCTGAGCAAGCTCACTGTTCGGACCACATAGGGAACACAGTAGAGTAGAAGAGTGCTCTTTTCTCTAAAGCAGAGTGTGTTTCATGTAAGGCGAGCTCGCCTTTGTTTACCAGTCCTAAATGGAGTTGTCACAGGCAGTTTTTGGTCCTACGAGCAAGAGTTGTTTTATGGTAAGAAGAGTCACTATTGCGCTGCCATTGCCATACACAGGACAAATTCCACTGGCGTCTGTTCCCAGCAAGTACAGTGTATTGGACTGAAGAGGATCTACTGTTCTTGTCAGGTTCCTAAGCATAATTGAACTAGATATGGCCGTGTGTGTAGGAAGCACAGTTCTTTTGTTCTGAGCAAGCTCACTGTTCGGACCACATAGGAAACACAGTAGAGTTGAATTTTGCTCTTTTCTCAAAAGCAGAGTGTGTTTCTTGTAAGGCGAGCTAGCGTTTGTTTCCAGTCCTAAATGGAGTTGAATCACATGCAGTTTCTGGTCCTATGAGCAAGAGTTGTTTTACGTAAGAAGAGTCACTATTGCGCTGCCATTGCCATACACAGGACAAATAGCACTGTTGTCTGTTCCCAGCAGTACAGTGTATTGGACTGAAGAGGATCTACTGTTCTTGTCAGGTTCCTAAGCAGAATTGAACTAGGTGTGTCGGTGTGTGTAGGAATCACGATTTTTTTTGTTCTGAGCAAGCTCACTGTTCGGACCTCATAGGAAACACAGTAGAGAAGAAGAGTGCTCTTTTCTCAAAAGAAAAGTGTGTTTCTTGTAAGGCGAGCTAGCGTTTGTTTCCTAGCCCTAATTGGAGTTCAATCACAGGCAGTTTCTGGTCCTATGAGCAAGAGTTGTTTTCTGGTAAGGAAAGTTACTATTGTGCTTCCATTGCCATACACAGTGCAAATAGCACTCGCGTCTGTTCCCAGCAAGTACAGTGTATTGCACTAAATAGCAGCTACTGTTCTTGTCAGTTTCCTAAGCAGAGTTGAACTAGATATGGTCGGTGTGTGTAGGAAGCACAGTTCTTTTGTTCTGAGCAAGCTAACTGTTTGGACCCCATAGGAAACACAGTAGAGTAGAAGAGTGCTCTTTTCTCAAAAGCAAAGTGTGTTCCTTGTAAGGAGAGCTAGCGTTTGTTTCCCAGTCCTAAATGGAGTTGAATCCCATGCAGTTTCTGGTCCTATTGTCAAGAGTTGTTTTATGGTAAGAATAGTAAATATTGCGCTGCCATTGCCATACACAGGACAAATAGCACTGGAGTCTGTTCCCAGCAAGTACAGTGTATTGGACTGAAGAGGAGCTACTGTTCTTGTCAGGTTCCTAAGCAGAATTGAACTAGATATGGCCGTGTGTGTAGGAAGCACAGTTCTTTGGTTTGAGCAAGTTCACTGTTCGGACCTCTTAGGAAACACAATAGAGTAGAAGAGTGCTTTTTTCTCTAAATCAGAGTGTGTTTCTTGTAAGGCGAGCTAGCATTTGTTTCCCAGTCCTAAATGGAGTTGCATCACATGCAGTTTCTGGTCCTACGAGCAAGAGTTGTTTTCTGCTATGAAGAGTCACTATTGTGCTCCCATTGTCATACACAGGGCAAAGAGCACTCGCGTCTGTTCCCAGCATGCACAGTGTATTGGACTGAAGAGGATCTACTGTTCTTGTCAGGTTCCTAAGCAGAGTTGAACTAGATATGGCCGTGTGTGTAGAAAGCACAGTTCTTTTGTTCTGAGCAAGCTCACTGTTCTGGCCCTATAAGAAACATAGTATAGTAGAAGAGTGCTCTTTTCTCAAAAGCAGAGTGTGTTTCTTGTAAGGCGAGCTAGCGTTTGTTTCCCAGTCCAATATGGAGTTGAATCACATGCAGTTTCTGGTCCTACAAACAAGAGTTGTTTTCTGGTAAGAAGAGTCACTATTGCGCTGCCATTGCCATACACAGGACAAATAGCACTGGCGTCTTTTCCCAGCAAGTACAGGGTATTGGACGGAAGAGGATCTACTGTTCTTGTCAGGTTTTTAAGCAGATTTGAACTAGATATGGCCGTGTGTGTAGGAAGCACAGTTTTTTTGTTCTGAGCAAGCTCACTGTTCGGACGCCATAGGAAACACAGTAGAGTAGAAGAGTGCTCTTTTCTCTAAAGCAGAGTGTGTTTCTTGTAAGGCGAGCTAGCGTTTGTTTCCCAGTCCTAAATGGAGTTGAGTTACAGGCAGTTTTTGGTCCTACGAGCAAGAGTTGTTTTCTGGTAAGAAGAGTCACTATTGCGCTCCAAATACCATACACAGTGCAAATAGCTCTCGCATCTGTTCCCAGCAAGTATAGTGTATTGGACTGAATAGGAGCTACTGTTCTTGTCAGTTTCCTAAGCAGAGTTGAGCTAGATATTTCCCGTGTAGGAAGCACAGTTCTTTTGTTCTGAGCAAGCTCACTTTTGGACCCCATAGGAAACACAGTAGAGTAGCAGAGTGCTCTTTTCTCTAAAGCAGAGTGTGTTTCTTGTAAGGCTAGCTAGCGTTTGTTTCCCAGTCCTAAATGGAGGTGAATCACATGCCCTTTCTGTTCCTACGAGCAAGAGTTGTTTTATGGTAAGAAGAGTCACTATTGCGCTGCCATTGCCATACACAGGACAAATAGCACTGGCGTCTCTTCCCAGCAAGTACAGTGTATTGGACTGAAGAGGATCTACTGTTCTTGTCAGGTTCCTAAGCAGAATTGAACTAGATATGGCCGTGTGTGTAGGAAGCACAGTTCTTTTGTTCTGAGCAAGCTCACTCTTTGGACCCCATAGGAAACACAGTAGAGTAGAAGAGTACTCTTTTCTCAAAAGCAGAGTGTGTTTCTTGTAAGGCGAGCTAGCGTTTGTTTCCCAGTCCTAAATGGAGTTGAATCACATGCAGTTTCTGGTCCTACGAGCAAGAGTTGTTTTACGTAAGAAGAGTCACTATTGCGCTGCCATTGCCATACACAGGACAAATAGCACTGTTGTCTGTTCCCAGCAGTACAGTGTATTGGACTGAAGAGGATCTACTGTTCTTGTCAGGTTCCTAAGCAGAATTGAACTAGGTGTGTCGGTGTGTGTAGGAATCACGATTTTTTTTGTTCTGAGCAAGCTCACTGTTCGGACCTCATAGGAAACACAGTAGAGAAGAAGAGTGCTCTTTTCTCAAAAGAAAAGTGTGTTTCTTGTAAGGCGAGCTAGCGTTTGTTTCCTAGCCCTAATTGGAGTTCAATCACAGGCAGTTTCTGGTCCTATGAGCAAGAGTTGTTTTCTGGTAAGGAAAGTTACTATTGTGCTTCCATTGCCATACACAGTGCAAATAGCACTCGCGTCTGTTCCCAGCAAGTACAGTGTATTGCACTAAATAGCAGCTACTGTTCTTGTCAGTTTCCTAAGCAGAGTTGAACTAGATATGGTCGGTGTGTGTAGGAAGCACAGTTCTTTTGTTCTGAGCAAGCTAACTGTTTGGACCCCATAGGAAACACAGTAGAGTAGAAGAGTGCTCTTTTCTCAAAAGCAAAGTGTGTTCCTTGTAAGGAGAGCTAGCGTTTGTTTCCCAGTCCTAAATGGAGTTGAATCCCATGCAGTTTCTGGTCCTATTGTCAAGAGTTGTTTTATGGTAAGAATAGTAAATATTGCGCTGCCATTGCCATACACAGGACAAACAGCACTGGAGTCTGTTCCCAGCAAGTACAGTGTATTGGAATGAAGAGGATCTACAGTTCTTGTCAGTTTCCTAAGCAGAGTTGAACTAAATATGGCCCGTGTGTAGGAAGCACAGTTCTTTTGTTCTGAGCAAGCTCACTGTTCTGGCCTTATAGGAAACACTGTAGAGTAGAAGAGTGCTCTTTTCTCTAAAGCAGAGTGTGTTTCTTGTAAGGCGAGCTCGCATTTGTTTCCCAGTCCTAAATGGAGTTGAGTCACATGCAGTTTTTGGTCCTACGAGCAAGAGTTGTTTTCTGGTAAGAAGAGTCACTATTGTGCTCCAAATGCCATACACAGTGCAAATAGCACTCGCGTCTGTTCCCTGCAAGTACAGTGTATCAGACTGAAGAGGAGCTACTGTTCTTGTCAGTTTCCTAAGCAGAGTTGAACTTGATATGGCCCGTGTGTGTAGGAAGCACAGTTCTTATGTTCTGAGCAAGCTCACTGTTCTGGCCCTATAGGAAACACAGTAGAGTAGATGAGTGCTCTTTTCTCTAAAGCAGAGTGTATTTCTTGTAAGGTGAGCTCGCGTTTGTTTCCCAGTTTAAATGGAGTTGAGTCACAGGCAGTTTTTGGTCCTAAGAGCAAGAGTTGTTTTCTGGTAAGAAGAGTCACTATTGCACTCCAAATGCCATACACAGTGCAAATAGCACTCGCGTCTGTTCCCAGCAAGTACAGTGTATTGGACTGAATAGGAGCTACTGTTCTTGTCAGTTTCTTAAGCAGAATTGAACTAGACATGGCCGTGTGTGTAGGTAGCACAGTTCTTTTGTTCTGAGCAAGCTCACTGTTCAGATCCAATAGGAAACACAGTAGAGTAGAAGAGTGTTCTTTTCTCAAAAGCAGAGTGTGTTTCTTATAACGCGAGCTAGCGTTTGTTTCCCAGTCCTAAATGGAGTTGAATCACATGCAGTTTCTGGTCCTAAGAGCAAGAGTTGTTTTCTGGTAAGGAAAGTCACTATTGCGCTCCCATTGCCATACACAGTGAAAATAGCACTCGCGTCTGTTCCCAGCAAGTACAGTGTATCAGACTGAAGAGGAGCTACTGTTCTTGTCAGTTTCCTAAGCAGAGTTGAACTAGATATGGCCCGTGTGTGTAGGATGCACAGTTCTTATGTTCTGAGCAAGCTCACTGTTCTGGCCCTAGAGGAAACACAGTAGAGTAGATGAGTGCTCTTTTCTCTAAAGCAGAGTGTGTTTCTTGTAAGGTGAGCTATGGTTTCTTTCCCAGTCCTAAATGGAGTTGAATCACATGCAGTTTCTGGTCCTACGAACAAGAGTTGTTTTCTGGTATGGAAAGTCACATTGTGCTCCCATTGCCATACACAGTGCAAATAGCACTTGCGTCTGTTCCCAGTAAGTACAGTGTATTGGACTGAAGAGGAGCTACTGGTCTTGTCAGTTTCCTAAGCAGAGTTGAACTAGATATTATCCGTGTGTGTAGGAAGCACAGTTCTTTTGTTCTGAGCAAGCTCACTGTTCCGACCTCATAGGAAACACAGTAGAATAGAAGAGTGCTCTTTTCTCAAAAGCAGAGTGTGTTTCTTGTAAGGCGAGCTAGCGTTTGTTTCCCAGTCCTAAATGGAGTGGAATCACATGCAGTTTCTGGTCCTACGAGCAAGAGTTGTTTAATGGTAAGAATAGTCACTGTTGCGCTGCCATTGCCATACACATGACAAATAGCACTGTTGTCTGTTCCCAGCAAGTACAGTGTATTGGACTGAAGAGGATCTACTGTTCTTGTCAGGTTCCTAGCAGAATTGAACTAGATATGGCCCGTGTGTGTAGGAAGCACAGTTCTTATGTTCTGAGCAAGCTCACTGTACTGGCACTACAGGAAACACAGTAGAGTAGATGAGTGCTCTTTTCTCTAAAGCAGAGTGTGTTTCTTGTAAGGCAAGCTATCGTTTGTTTCCCAGTCCTAAATGGAGTTGAAACCCATGCAGTTTCTGATACTATGAGCAAGAGTTGTTTTCTGCTTAGAAGAGATACTATCACGCTGCCATTGCCATACACAGGACAAAAAGCACTGGCGTCTGTTCGCAGAAAGTACAGTGTATTGGACTGAAGAGGATCTACTGTTCTTGTCAGGTTCCTAAGCAGAATTGAACTAGATATGGCCCGTGTGTGTAGGAAGCACAGTTCTTTTGTTCTGAGCAAGCTCACTGTTCGGACCGCATAGGAAACACAGTAGAGTAGAAGAGTGCTCTTTTCTCTAAAGCAGAGGGTGTTTCTTGTAATGCGAGCTAGCGTTTGTTTCCCAGTCCTAAATGGAGTGCAATCACATGCAGTTTCTAATCCTACGAGCAAGAGTTGTTTAATGGTAAGAATAGTCACTATTGCGCTGCCATTGCCATACACATGACAAATAGCACTGTTGTCTGTTCCCAGCAAGTACAGTGTATTGGACTGAAGAGGATCTACTGTTCTTGTCAGGTTCCTAGCAGAATTGAACTAGATATGGCCGTGTGTGTAGGAAGCACAGTTCTTTTGTTCTGAGCAAGCTCACTGTTCGGACCACATAGGAAACACCGTAGAGTAGAAGAGTGCTCTTTTCTCAAAAGCAGAGTGTGTTTTTTGTAAGGCAAGCTAGCATTTGTTTCCCAGTCCTAAATGGCGTTGAATCACATGCAGTTTGTAGTCCTATGAGCAAGAGTTGTTTTCTGGTAAGGAAAGTCACTATTGCGTTCTCATTGCCATACACAGTGCAAATAGCACTCGCGTCAGGTCCCAGCAAGTACAGTGTATTGGCCTGAAGAGGATCTACTGTTCTTGTCAGGTTCCTAAGCAGAGTTGAACTAGATATGGCCAATGTGTAGGAAGCACAGTTATTATATTCTGAGCAAGCTCACTGTTCTGGCCCTATAGGAAACACATTAGAGTAGAATACTGCTCTTTTCTCTAAAGTAGAGTGTATTTCTTGTAAGGCGAGCTTGCATTTGTTTCCCATTCCTAAATAGAGTTGAGTCACATGTAGTTTTTGGTCCTACGAGCAAGAGTTGTTTTCTGGTAAGAAGAGTCACTATTGCGCTCCAAATGCCATACACAGTGCAAATAGCACTCGGGTCTGTTCCCAGCAAGTACAGTGTATTGGACTGAAGAGGATCTACTGTTCTTGTCAGGTTCCTAAGCAGAATTGAACTAGATATGGCCGTGTGTGTAGGAAGCACAGTTCTTTTGTTCTGAGCAAGCTCACTGTTTGGACCCCATAGGAAACACAGTAGAGTAGAAGAGTGCTCTTTTCTCTAAAGCAGAGTGTGTTTCTTATAAGGCGAGCTAGCTTTTGTTTCCCAGTCCTAAATGGAGTTGAAACCCATGCAGTTTCTGGTCCTAAGAGCAACAGTTGTTTTCTGGTAAGGAAAGTCACTATTGCGCTCCCATTGCCATACACAGTGCAAATAGCACTCGCGTCTGTTCCCAGCAAGTACAGTGTATTGGAGTGAAGAGGAGCTACTGTTCTTCTCAGTTTCCTAAGCAGAGTTGAACTACATATGGTCCGTGTGTGTAGGAAGCACAGTTCTGTTGTTCTGACCAAGCTCACTGTTTGGACCCCATAGGAAACACAGTAGATTAGAAGAGTCCTCTTTTTTCTAAAGCAGAGTCTGTTTCTTGTAATGCGAGCAAGCGTTAGTTTCCCAGTCCTAAATGGAGTGGAATCACATGCAGTTTCTGGTCCTACGAGCAAGCGTTGTTTTATGGTAAGAATAATCACTATTGCGCTGCCATTGCCATACACAGGACAAATAGCACTGGCGTCTGTTCTCAGCAAGTACAGTGTATTGGACTGAAGAGGAGCTACTGTTCTTGTCAGGTTCCTAAACAGAATTGATCTAGATATGGCCGTGTGTGTAGGAAGCACAGATTTTTTGTTCTGAGCAAGCTCATTGTTCGGACCCCATAGGAAACACAGTAGAGTAGAAGAGTGCTCTTTTCTCAAAAGCAGAGTGTGTTTCTTGTAAGGCGAGCTAGCGTTTGTTTCCCAGTCCTAAATGGAGTTGAATCACATGCAGTTTCTGCTCCTACAAACAAGAGTTGTTTTCTGGTAAGGAAAGTCACTGTTGCGCTCCAAATGCCATACACAGTGCAAATAGCACTCGCGTCTGTTCCCAGCAAGTACAGTGTATTGGACTGAAGAGGAGCTACTGTTCTTGTCAGTTTCATAAGCAGAGTTAAACTAGATATGGCCCGTGTGTGTAGGAAACACAGTTCTTATGTTCTGAGCAAGCTCACTGTACTGGCACTACAGGAAACACAGTAGAGTAGATGAGTGCTCTTTTCTCTAAAGCAGAGTGTGTTTCTTGTAAGGCAAGCTATTGTTTGTTTCCCAGTCCTAAATGGAGTTGAAACACATGCAGTTTCTGATACTATGAGCAAGAGTTGTTTTCTGCTTAGAAGAGATACTATCGCGCTGCCATTGCCATACACAGGACAAAAAGCACTGGCGTCTGTTCGCAGCAAGTACAGTGTATTGGACTGAAGAGGATCTACTGTTCTTGTCAGGTTCCTAAGCAGAATTGAACTAGATATGGCCGTGTGTGTAGGAAGCACAGTTCTTTTGTTCTGAGCAAGCTCACTGTTCTGACACCATAGGAAATACTGTAGAGTAGAAGAGTGCTCTTTTCTCAAAAGCAGAGTGTGTTTTTTGTAAGGCAAGAAAGCATTTGTTTCCCAGTCCTAAATGGAGTTGAATACATGCAGTTTCTGGTCCTACGAGCAAGAGTTGTTTTCTGGTAAGGAAAGTCACTATTGCACTCCCATTGCCATATACAGTGCAAATAGCACTCCCGTCTGTTCCCAGCAAGTACAGTGTATTGGACTGAAGAGGAGCTACTGTTCTTGTCAGGTTCCTAAGCAGAGTTCAACTAGATATGGCCCGTGTGTCTAGGAAGCACAGTTCATTTGTTCTGAGCAAGCTCACTGTTCTGGCCCTATAGGAAACACAGTAGAGTAGAAGAGTGCTCTTTTCTCAAAAGCAGAGTGGTTTTTGTAAGGCGAGCTAGCGTTTGTTTCCTAGTCCTAAATGGAGTTGAATCACATGCAGTTTCTGGTCCTATGAACAAGAGTTGTTTTCTGTTAAGGAATGTCACTATTGTGCTCCCATTGCCATACACAGTGCAAATAGCACTCGCGTCTGTTCCCAGCAATTACAGTGTATCGGACTGAAGAGGAGCAACTGTTCTTGTCAGTTTCCTAAGCAGAGTTGAACTAGATATGGTCCGTGTGTGTAGGAAGCACAGTTCTTTTGTTCTGAGCAAGCTCACTGTTTGGACCCCTAGGAAACACAGTGGAGTAGAAGAGTGCTCTTTTCTCTAAAGCAGAGTGTTTTTCTTGTAAGGCGAGCTAGCATTTGTTTCCCAGTCCTAAATGGCGTTGAATCACATGCAGTTTGTGGTCCTACGAGCAAGAGTTGGTTTCTGGTTTGGAAAGTCACTATTGTGTTTTCATTGCCATACACAGTACAAATAGCACTCGCGTCTGTTCCCAGCAAGTACAGTGTATTGGACTGAAGAGGAGCTACTGTTCTTGTCAGTTTCCTATGCAGAGTTGAACTAGATATTATCTGTGTGTGTAGGAAGCACAGTTCATTTGATCTGAGCAAGCTCACTCTTCTGGCCCTATAGGAAACACAGTAGAGTAGATGAGTGCTCTTTTATCTGAAGCAGAGTGTGTTTCTTGTAAGGCAAGCTAGCGTTTGTTTCCTAGTCCTAAATGGAGTTGAATCACATGCAGTTTCTGGTCCTATGAACAAGAGTTGTTTTCTGGTAAGGAAAGTCACATTGTGCTCCCATTGCCATACATAGTGCAAATAGCACTCGCGTCTGTTCGCAGCAAGTACAGTGTATTGGAGTGAAGAGGAGCTACTGTTCTTCTCAGTTTCCTAAGCAGAGTTGAACTAGATATGGCCCGTGTGTCTACGAAGCACAGTTATTATGTTCTGAGCAAGCTCACTGTTCTGGCCCTATAGGAAACACAGTAGAGTAGAAGAGTGCTCATTTCTCTAAAGCAGAGTGTGTTTCTTGTAAGGCGAGCTCGCGTTTGTTTCCCAGTCCTAAATGGAGTTGAGTCACAGGCAGTTTTTGGTACTACGAGCAAGAGTTGTTTTCTGGTAAGAAGAATCACTATTGCGCTCCAAATGCCATACACAGTGCAAATAGCACTGGCGTCTGTTAAGCAAGTACAGTGTATTGGACTGAAGAGGAATTACTGTTCTTGTCAGGTTTTTAAGCAGAATTGAAATAGATATGGCCGTGTGTGTAGGAAGAACAGTTCTTTTGTTCTGAGCAACCTCACTCTTCGGACCCCATTGGAAACACAGTAGAGTAGAAGAGTGCTCTTTTCTCAAAAGCAGAGTGTGTTTCTTGTAAGGCGAGCTACCGTTTGTTTCCCATTCCTAAATGGAGTTGAATCACATGCATTTTGTGGTCCTACGAGCAAGAGTTGTTTTCTGGTAAGGAAAGTCACTATAGCGCTCCCATTGCCATACACAGTGCACATAGCACTCATGTCTGTTCCCAGCAAGTACAGTGTATTGGACTGAAGAGGAGCTACTGTTCTTGTAAGTTTCCTAAGCAGAGTTGAACTAGATATGGTCCATGTGTGTAGGAAGCACAGTTCTTTTTCTCTGAGCAAGCTCACTGTTTGGACCCCATATTAAACACAGTAGAGTAGAAGAGTGCTCTTTTCTCTAAAGCAGAGTGTGTTTCTTGTAAGGCGAGCTAGCGTTTGTTTCCCAGTCCTAAATGGAGTGGAATCACATGCAGTTTCTGGTCTTACGAGCAAGAGGTGTTTTCTGGTAAGAAGAGTCACTATTGCGCTGCCATTGCCATACAGAGGACCAATAGCACATGCGTCTGTTCCCAGCAAGTACAGTGTATTGGACTGAATAGGATCTACTGTTCTTGTCAGGTTCCTAAGAAGAATTGAACTAGATATGGACGGGTGTGTAGGAAGCACAGTTCTTTTGTTCTGAGCAAGCTCACTGTTCGGACCCCATGGGAAGCACAGCAGAGTAGAAGAGTGCTCTTTTCTCAAAAGCAGAGTGTGTTCCTTGTAAGGCAAGCTAGCGTTTGTTTCCCAGTCCTAAATGGAGTTGAATCACATTCAGTTTCTGTCCTACGAGCAAGAGTTGTTTTCTGGTAAGGAAAGTCACTATTGCGCTCCCATTGCCATACACAGTACAAATAGCACCCGCGTCTGTTCCCAGGAATTACAGTGTATCGGACTGAAGAGGAGCTACTGTTCTTGTCAGTTTCCTAAGCAGAGTTGAACTAGATATGGCCTGTGTGTGTAGGAAGCACAGTTCTTATGTTCTGAGCAAGCTCACTGTTCTGGCCCTATAGGAAACACAGTAGAGTAGATGAGTGCTCTTTTATCTAAAGCAGAGTGTGTTTCTTGTAAGGCGAGCTAGCGTTTGTTTCCTAGTCCTAAATGGAGTTGAATCCCATGCAGTTTCTGGACCTACGAACAAGAGTTGTTTTCTGGTAAGGAAAGTCACATTGTGCTCCCATTGCCACACACAGTGCAAATAGCACTCGCGTCTGTTCCCAGCAAGTACAGTGTATTGGACTGAAGAGGATCTACTGTTCTTGTCAGGTTCCTAAGCAGAATTGAAATAGATATGGCCGTGTGTGTAGGAAGCACAGTTCTTTTGTTCTGAGCAAGCTCACTGTTCGGACCCCATAGGAAACACAGTAGAGTAGAAGAATGCTCTTTTCTCTAAAGCAGAGTGTATTACATGTAATGCGATCTAGCGTTTGTTTCCCAGTTATAAATAGTGTTGAATCACATGCAGTTTCTGGTCTTATGAGCAAGAGTTGTTTTCTGGTAAGGAAAGTCACTATATCGCTCCCATTGCCATACACAGTGCAAATAGCACTCCCGTCTGTTCCCAGCAAGTACAGTGTATTGGACTGAATAGGAGCTACTATTCTTCTCAGTTTCCTAAGCAGAGTTGAACTAGATATGGCCCGTGTGTCTAGGAAGCACAGTTCATTTGTTCTGAGCAACCTCACTGTTCTGGCCCTATAGGAAACACAGTAGAGTAGAAGAGGGCTCTTTTCTCAAAAGCAGAGTGTGTTTCTTGTAAGGCGAGCTAGAGTTTGTTTCCCAGTCCTAAATGGAGTTGAGTCACATGCAGTTTTTTGTCCTACGAGGAAGAGTTGTTTTCTGGTAAGACAAGTCACTATTGTGCTCCAATTGCCATACACAGTGCAAATAGCCCTCGAGTCTGTTCTCAGCAAGGACAGTGTATCGGACTGAAGAGGAGCTACTGTTCTTGTCAGTTTCCTAAGCAGAGTTGAACTAGATATGGCCCGTGTGTGTAGGAAGCACAGTTATTATGTTCTGAGCAAGCTCACTGTTCTGGCCATATAGGAAACACTGTAGAGTAGAAGAGTGCTCTTTTCTCTAAAGCAGAGTGTGTTTCTTGTAAGGCGTGCTCGCTTTTGTTTCCCAGTCCTAAATGGAGTTGAGTCACATGCAGTTTTTGGTCCTATGAGAAAGAGTTGTTTTCTGGTAAGAAGAGTCACTATTGTGCTCCAAATCCCATACACAGTGCAAATAGCACTCGCGTCTGTTCGCAGCAAGTACAGTGTATTGGACTGAAGAGCAGCTACTGTTCTTGTCAGTTTCCTAAGCAGAGTTGAACTACATATGGTCCATGTGTGTAGGAAGCACAGTTCTTATGTTCTGAGCAAGCTCACTGTTCTGGCCCTATAGGAAACACAGTAGAGTAGATGAGTGCTCTTTTCTCTAAAGCAGAGTGTATTTCTTGTAAGGTGAGCTCGCGTTTGTTTCCCAGTTTAAATGGAGTTGAGTCACAGGCAGTTTTTGGTCCTAAGAGCAAGAGTTGTTTTCTGGTAAGAAGAGTCACTATTGCACTCCAAATGCCATACACAGTGCAAATAGCACTCGCGTCTGTTCCCAGCAAGTACAGTGTATTGGACTGAATAGGAGCTACTGTTCTTGTCAGTTTCTTAAGCAGAATTGAACTAGACATGGCCGTGTGTGTAGGTAGCACAGTTCTTTTGTTCTGAGCAAGCTCACTGTTCAGATCCAATAGGAAACACAGTAGAGTAGAAGAGTGTTCTTTTCTCAAAAGCAGAGTGTGTTTCTTATAACGCGAGCTAGCGTTTGTTTCCCAGTCCTAAATGGAGTTGAATCACATGCAGTTTCTGGTCCTAAGAGCAAGAGTTGTTTTCTGGTAAGGAAAGTCACTATTGCGCTCCCATTGCCATACACAGTGAAAATAGCACTCGCGTCTGTTCCCAGCAAGTACAGTGTATCAGACTGAAGAGGAGCTACTGTTCTTGTCAGTTTCCTAAGCAGAGTTGAACTAGATATGGCCCGTGTGTGTAGGATGCACAGTTCTTATGTTCTGAGCAAGCTCACTGTTCTGGCCCTAGAGGAAACACAGTAGAGTAGATGAGTGCTCTTTTCTCTAAAGCAGAGTGTGTTTCTTGTAAGGTGAGCTATGGTTTCTTTCCCAGTCCTAAATGGAGTTGAATCACATGCAGTTTCTGGTCCTACGAACAAGAGTTGTTTTCTGGTATGGAAAGTCACATTGTGCTCCCATTGCCATACACAGTGCAAATAGCACTTGCGTCTGTTCCCAGTAAGTACAGTGTATTGGACTGAAGAGGAGCTACTGGTCTTGTCAGTTTCCTAAGCAGAGTTGAACTAGATATTATCCGTGTGTGTAGGAAGCACAGTTCTTTTGTTCTGAGCAAGCTCACTGTTCCGACCTCATAGGAAACACAGTAGAATAGAAGAGTGCTCTTTTCTCAAAAGCAGAGTGTGTTTCTTGTAAGGCGAGCTAGCGTTTGTTTCCCAGTCCTAAATGGAGTGGAATCACATGCAGTTTCTGGTCCTACGAGCAAGAGTTGTTTAATGGTAAGAATAGTCACTGTTGCGCTGCCATTGCCATACACATGACAAATAGCACTGTTGTCTGTTCCCAGCAAGTACAGTGTATTGGACTGAAGAGGATCTACTGTTCTTGTCAGGTTCCTAGCAGAATTGAACTAGATATGGCCCGTGTGTGTAGGAAGCACAGTTCTTATGTTCTGAGCAAGCTCACTGTACTGGCACTACAGGAAACACAGTAGAGTAGATGAGTGCTCTTTTCTCTAAAGCAGAGTGTGTTTCTTGTAAGGCAAGCTATCGTTTGTTTCCCAGTCCTAAATGGAGTTGAAACCCATGCAGTTTCTGATACTATGAGCAAGAGTTGTTTTCTGCTTAGAAGAGATACTATCACGCTGCCATTGCCATACACAGGACAAAAAGCACTGGCGTCTGTTCGCAGAAAGTACAGTGTATTGGACTGAAGAGGATCTACTGTTCTTGTCAGGTTCCTAAGCAGAATTGAACTAGATATGGCCCGTGTGTGTAGGAAGCACAGTTCTTTTGTTCTGAGCAAGCTCACTGTTCGGACCGCATAGGAAACACAGTAGAGTAGAAGAGTGCTCTTTTCTCTAAAGCAGAGGGTGTTTCTTGTAATGCGAGCTAGCGTTTGTTTCCCAGTCCTAAATGGAGTGCAATCACATGCAGTTTCTAATCCTACGAGCAAGAGTTGTTTAATGGTAAGAATAGTCACTATTGCGCTGCCATTGCCATACACATGACAAATAGCACTGTTGTCTGTTCCCAGCAAGTACAGTGTATTGGACTGAAGAGGATCTACTGTTCTTGTCAGGTTCCTAGCAGAATTGAACTAGATATGGCCGTGTGTGTAGGAAGCACAGTTCTTTTGTTCTGAGCAAGCTCACTGTTCGGACCACATAGGAAACACCGTAGAGTAGAAGAGTGCTCTTTTCTCAAAAGCAGAGTGTGTTTTTTGTAAGGCAAGCTAGCATTTGTTTCCCAGTCCTAAATGGCGTTGAATCACATGCAGTTTGTAGTCCTATGAGCAAGAGTTGTTTTCTGGTAAGGAAAGTCACTATTGCGTTCTCATTGCCATACACAGTGCAAATAGCACTCGCGTCAGGTCCCAGCAAGTACAGTGTATTGGCCTGAAGAGGATCTACTGTTCTTGTCAGGTTCCTAAGCAGAGTTGAACTAGATATGGCCAATGTGTAGGAAGCACAGTTATTATATTCTGAGCAAGCTCACTGTTCTGGCCCTATAGGAAACACATTAGAGTAGAATACTGCTCTTTTCTCTAAAGTAGAGTGTATTTCTTGTAAGGCGAGCTTGCATTTGTTTCCCATTCCTAAATAGAGTTGAGTCACATGTAGTTTTTGGTCCTACGAGCAAGAGTTGTTTTCTGGTAAGAAGAGTCACTATTGCGCTCCAAATGCCATACACAGTGCAAATAGCACTCGGGTCTGTTCCCAGCAAGTACAGTGTATTGGACTGAAGAGGATCTACTGTTCTTGTCAGGTTCCTAAGCAGAATTGAACTAGATATGGCCGTGTGTGTAGGAAGCACAGTTCTTTTGTTCTGAGCAAGCTCACTGTTTGGACCCCATAGGAAACACAGTAGAGTAGAAGAGTGCTCTTTTCTCTAAAGCAGAGTGTGTTTCTTATAAGGCGAGCTAGCTTTTGTTTCCCAGTCCTAAATGGAGTTGAAACCCATGCAGTTTCTGGTCCTAAGAGCAACAGTTGTTTTCTGGTAAGGAAAGTCACTATTGCGCTCCCATTGCCATACACAGTGCAAATAGCACTCGCGTCTGTTCCCAGCAAGTACAGTGTATTGGAGTGAAGAGGAGCTACTGTTCTTCTCAGTTTCCTAAGCAGAGTTGAACTACATATGGTCCGTGTGTGTAGGAAGCACAGTTCTGTTGTTCTGACCAAGCTCACTGTTTGGACCCCATAGGAAACACAGTAGATTAGAAGAGTCCTCTTTTTTCTAAAGCAGAGTCTGTTTCTTGTAATGCGAGCAAGCGTTAGTTTCCCAGTCCTAAATGGAGTGGAATCACATGCAGTTTCTGGTCCTACGAGCAAGCGTTGTTTTATGGTAAGAATAATCACTATTGCGCTGCCATTGCCATACACAGGACAAATAGCACTGGCGTCTGTTCTCAGCAAGTACAGTGTATTGGACTGAAGAGGAGCTACTGTTCTTGTCAGGTTCCTAAACAGAATTGATCTAGATATGGCCGTGTGTGTAGGAAGCACAGATTTTTTGTTCTGAGCAAGCTCATTGTTCGGACCCCATAGGAAACACAGTAGAGTAGAAGAGTGCTCTTTTCTCAAAAGCAGAGTGTGTTTCTTGTAAGGCGAGCTAGCGTTTGTTTCCCAGTCCTAAATGGAGTTGAATCACATGCAGTTTCTGCTCCTACAAACAAGAGTTGTTTTCTGGTAAGGAAAGTCACTGTTGCGCTCCAAATGCCATACACAGTGCAAATAGCACTCGCGTCTGTTCCCAGCAAGTACAGTGTATTGGACTGAAGAGGAGCTACTGTTCTTGTCAGTTTCATAAGCAGAGTTAAACTAGATATGGCCCGTGTGTGTAGGAAACACAGTTCTTATGTTCTGAGCAAGCTCACTGTACTGGCACTACAGGAAACACAGTAGAGTAGATGAGTGCTCTTTTCTCTAAAGCAGAGTGTGTTTCTTGTAAGGCAAGCTATTGTTTGTTTCCCAGTCCTAAATGGAGTTGAAACACATGCAGTTTCTGATACTATGAGCAAGAGTTGTTTTCTGCTTAGAAGAGATACTATCGCGCTGCCATTGCCATACACAGGACAAAAAGCACTGGCGTCTGTTCGCAGCAAGTACAGTGTATTGGACTGAAGAGGATCTACTGTTCTTGTCAGGTTCCTAAGCAGAATTGAACTAGATATGGCCGTGTGTGTAGGAAGCACAGTTCTTTTGTTCTGAGCAAGCTCACTGTTCTGACACCATAGGAAATACTGTAGAGTAGAAGAGTGCTCTTTTCTCAAAAGCAGAGTGTGTTTTTTGTAAGGCAAGAAAGCATTTGTTTCCCAGTCCTAAATGGAGTTGAATACATGCAGTTTCTGGTCCTACGAGCAAGAGTTGTTTTCTGGTAAGGAAAGTCACTATTGCACTCCCATTGCCATATACAGTGCAAATAGCACTCCCGTCTGTTCCCAGCAAGTACAGTGTATTGGACTGAAGAGGAGCTACTGTTCTTGTCAGGTTCCTAAGCAGAGTTCAACTAGATATGGCCCGTGTGTCTAGGAAGCACAGTTCATTTGTTCTGAGCAAGCTCACTGTTCTGGCCCTATAGGAAACACAGTAGAGTAGAAGAGTGCTCTTTTCTCAAAAGCAGAGTGGTTTTTGTAAGGCGAGCTAGCGTTTGTTTCCTAGTCCTAAATGGAGTTGAATCACATGCAGTTTCTGGTCCTATGAACAAGAGTTGTTTTCTGTTAAGGAATGTCACTATTGTGCTCCCATTGCCATACACAGTGCAAATAGCACTCGCGTCTGTTCCCAGCAATTACAGTGTATCGGACTGAAGAGGAGCAACTGTTCTTGTCAGTTTCCTAAGCAGAGTTGAACTAGATATGGTCCGTGTGTGTAGGAAGCACAGTTCTTTTGTTCTGAGCAAGCTCACTGTTTGGACCCCTAGGAAACACAGTGGAGTAGAAGAGTGCTCTTTTCTCTAAAGCAGAGTGTTTTTCTTGTAAGGCGAGCTAGCATTTGTTTCCCAGTCCTAAATGGCGTTGAATCACATGCAGTTTGTGGTCCTACGAGCAAGAGTTGGTTTCTGGTTTGGAAAGTCACTATTGTGTTTTCATTGCCATACACAGTACAAATAGCACTCGCGTCTGTTCCCAGCAAGTACAGTGTATTGGACTGAAGAGGAGCTACTGTTCTTGTCAGTTTCCTATGCAGAGTTGAACTAGATATTATCTGTGTGTGTAGGAAGCACAGTTCATTTGATCTGAGCAAGCTCACTCTTCTGGCCCTATAGGAAACACAGTAGAGTAGATGAGTGCTCTTTTATCTGAAGCAGAGTGTGTTTCTTGTAAGGCAAGCTAGCGTTTGTTTCCTAGTCCTAAATGGAGTTGAATCACATGCAGTTTCTGGTCCTATGAACAAGAGTTGTTTTCTGGTAAGGAAAGTCACATTGTGCTCCCATTGCCATACATAGTGCAAATAGCACTCGCGTCTGTTCGCAGCAAGTACAGTGTATTGGAGTGAAGAGGAGCTACTGTTCTTCTCAGTTTCCTAAGCAGAGTTGAACTAGATATGGCCCGTGTGTCTACGAAGCACAGTTATTATGTTCTGAGCAAGCTCACTGTTCTGGCCCTATAGGAAACACAGTAGAGTAGAAGAGTGCTCATTTCTCTAAAGCAGAGTGTGTTTCTTGTAAGGCGAGCTCGCGTTTGTTTCCCAGTCCTAAATGGAGTTGAGTCACAGGCAGTTTTTGGTACTACGAGCAAGAGTTGTTTTCTGGTAAGAAGAATCACTATTGCGCTCCAAATGCCATACACAGTGCAAATAGCACTGGCGTCTGTTAAGCAAGTACAGTGTATTGGACTGAAGAGGAATTACTGTTCTTGTCAGGTTTTTAAGCAGAATTGAAATAGATATGGCCGTGTGTGTAGGAAGAACAGTTCTTTTGTTCTGAGCAACCTCACTCTTCGGACCCCATTGGAAACACAGTAGAGTAGAAGAGTGCTCTTTTCTCAAAAGCAGAGTGTGTTTCTTGTAAGGCGAGCTACCGTTTGTTTCCCATTCCTAAATGGAGTTGAATCACATGCAGTTTGTGGTCCTACGAGCAAGAGTTGTTTTCTGGTAAGGAAAGTCACTATAGCGCTCCCATTGCCATACACAGTGCACATAGCACTCATGTCTGTTCCCAGCAAGTACAGTGTATTGGACTGAAGAGGAGCTACTGTTCTTGTAAGTTTCCTAAGCAGAGTTGAACTAGATATGGTCCATGTGTGTAGGAAGCACAGTTCTTTTTCTCTGAGCAAGCTCACTGTTTGGACCCCATATTAAACACAGTAGAGT
This sequence comes from Peromyscus eremicus, assembly GCF_949786415.1. Taxonomy (NCBI): domain Eukaryota; kingdom Metazoa; phylum Chordata; class Mammalia; order Rodentia; family Cricetidae; genus Peromyscus; species Peromyscus eremicus. The sequence continues at coordinate 74,679 of NW_026735570.1, read as the reverse complement.
AGAAGAGTGCTCTTTTCTCTAAAGCAGAGTGTGTTTCTTGTAAGGCGAGCTAGCGTTTGTTTCCCAGTCCTAAATGGAGTGGAATCACATGCAGTTTCTGGTCTTACGAGCAAGAGGTGTTTTCTGGTAAGAAGAGTCACTATTGCGCTGCCATTGCCATACAGAGGACCAATAGCACATGCGTCTGTTCCCAGCAAGTACAGTGTATTGGACTGAATAGGATCTACTGTTCTTGTCAGGTTCCTAAGAAGAATTGAACTAGATATGGACGGGTGTGTAGGAAGCACAGTTCTTTTGTTCTGAGCAAGCTCACTGTTCGGACCCCATGGGAAGCACAGCAGAGTAGAAGAGTGCTCTTTTCTCAAAAGCAGAGTGTGTTCCTTGTAAGGCAAGCTAGCGTTTGTTTCCCAGTCCTAAATGGAGTTGAATCACATTCAGTTTCTGTCCTACGAGCAAGAGTTGTTTTCTGGTAAGGAAAGTCACTATTGCGCTCCCATTGCCATACACAGTACAAATAGCACCCGCGTCTGTTCCCAGGAATTACAGTGTATCGGACTGAAGAGGAGCTACTGTTCTTGTCAGTTTCCTAAGCAGAGTTGAACTAGATATGGCCTGTGTGTGTAGGAAGCACAGTTCTTATGTTCTGAGCAAGCTCACTGTTCTGGCCCTATAGGAAACACAGTAGAGTAGATGAGTGCTCTTTTATCTAAAGCAGAGTGTGTTTCTTGTAAGGCGAGCTAGCGTTTGTTTCCTAGTCCTAAATGGAGTTGAATCCCATGCAGTTTCTGGACCTACGAACAAGAGTTGTTTTCTGGTAAGGAAAGTCACATTGTGCTCCCATTGCCACACACAGTGCAAATAGCACTCGCGTCTGTTCCCAGCAAGTACAGTGTATTGGACTGAAGAGGATCTACTGTTCTTGTCAGGTTCCTAAGCAGAATTGAAATAGATATGGCCGTGTGTGTAGGAAGCACAGTTCTTTTGTTCTGAGCAAGCTCACTGTTCGGACCCCATAGGAAACACAGTAGAGTAGAAGAATGCTCTTTTCTCTAAAGCAGAGTGTATTACATGTAATGCGATCTAGCGTTTGTTTCCCAGTTATAAATAGTGTTGAATCACATGCAGTTTCTGGTCTTATGAGCAAGAGTTGTTTTCTGGTAAGGAAAGTCACTATATCGCTCCCATTGCCATACACAGTGCAAATAGCACTCCCGTCTGTTCCCAGCAAGTACAGTGTATTGGACTGAATAGGAGCTACTATTCTTCTCAGTTTCCTAAGCAGAGTTGAACTAGATATGGCCCGTGTGTCTAGGAAGCACAGTTCATTTGTTCTGAGCAACCTCACTGTTCTGGCCCTATAGGAAACACAGTAGAGTAGAAGAGGGCTCTTTTCTCAAAAGCAGAGTGTGTTTCTTGTAAGGCGAGCTAGAGTTTGTTTCCCAGTCCTAAATGGAGTTGAGTCACATGCAGTTTTTTGTCCTACGAGGAAGAGTTGTTTTCTGGTAAGACAAGTCACTATTGTGCTCCAATTGCCATACACAGTGCAAATAGCCCTCGAGTCTGTTCTCAGCAAGGACAGTGTATCGGACTGAAGAGGAGCTACTGTTCTTGTCAGTTTCTTAAGCAGAGTTGAACTAGATATGGCCCGTGTGTGTAGGAAGCACAGTTATTATGTTCTGAGCAAGCTCACTGTTCTGGCCATATAGGAAACACTGTAGAGTAGAAGAGTGCTCTTTTCTCTAAAGCAGAGTGTGTTTCTTGTAAGGCGTGCTCGCTTTTGTTTCCCAGTCCTAAATGGAGTTGAGTCACATGCAGTTTTTGGTCCTATGAGAAAGAGTTGTTTTCTGGTAAGAAGAGTCACTATTGTGCTCCAAATCCCATACACAGTGCAAATAGCACTCGCGTCTGTTCGCAGCAAGTACAGTGTATTGGACTGAAGAGCAGCTACTGTTCTTGTCAGTTTCCTAAGCAGAGTTGAACTACATATGGTCCATGTGTGTAGGAAGCACAGTTCTTTTGTTCTGAGCAAGCTCACTGTTTGGACCCCATAAGAAACACAGTAGAGTAGAAGAGTGCTCTTTTCGCAAATGCAGAGTGTGTTTCTTGTAAGGCGAGCTAGCGTTTGTTTCCCAGTCCTAAATGGAGTTGAATCACATGCAGTTTCTGGTCCTACGAGCAAGAGTTGTTTTCTGGTAAGGAAAGTCATTTTTGTGCTCCCATTGCCATACACAGTGCAAATAGCACTCCCGTATGTTCCCAGAAATTACAGTGTATTGGACTGAAGAGGATCTACTGTTCTTGTCAGTTTCCTAAGCAGAGTTGAACTAGATATGGCCCGTGTGTCTAGGAAGCACAGTTCATTTGATCTGAGCAAGCTCACTGTTCTGGCCCTATAGGAAACACAGTATAGTAGAAGAGTGCTCTTTTCGCAAAAGCAGAGTGTGTTTTTGTAAGGCGAGCTAGCATTTGTTTCCCAGTCCTAAATGGCGTGGAATCACATGCAGTTTGTGGTCCTACGAGCACGAGTTGTTTTCTGGTAAGGAAAGTCACTATTGCGTTCTCATTGCCATACACAGTGCAAATAGCACTCGGGTCTGTTCCCAGCAAGTACAGTGTATTGGACTGAAGAGGAGCTACTGTTCTTGTCAGTTTCCTATGCAGAGTTGAACTAGATATTATCCGTGTGTGTAGGAAGCACAGTTCTTTTGTTCTGAGCAAGCTCACTGTTTGGACCCTATAGGAAACACAGTAGAGTAGAAGAGTGCTCTTTTCTCTAAAGCAGAGTGTGTTTCTTTTAAGGCGAGCTAGCGTTTGTTTCGTAGTCCTAAATGGAGTTGAAAGCCATGCAGTTTCTGGTAATACGAGCAAGAGTTGTTTTCTGGTAAGAAGAGACACTATTGCGCTGCCATTGCCATACACAGGACAAATAGCACTGGCGTCTGATCGCAGCAAGTACAGTGTATTGGACTGAAGAGGATCTACTGTTCTTGTCAGGTTCCTAAGCAGAAATGAACTAGATATGGCCGTGTGTGTAGGAAGCACAGTTCTTTTGTTCTGAGCAAGCTCACTGTTCGGACCCCATAGGAAACACAGTAGAGGAGAAGAGTGCTCTTTTCTCAAAAGAAGAGTGTTTTTTTTTGTAAGGCAAGCTAGCGTTTGTTTCCCAGTCCTAAATGGAGTTGAATCACATGCAGTTTCAGGTCCTACGAGCAAGAGATGTTTTCTGGTAAGGAAAGTCACTATTGAGCTCTTATTGTCATACACAGTGAAAATAGCACTCGCGTCTGTTCCCAGGAATTACAGTGTATCGGACTGAAGAGGAGCTACTGTTCTTGTCAGTTTCCTAAGCAGAGTTGAACTAGATATGGTCCATGTGTGTAGGAAGCACAGTTCTTTTGTTCTGAGCAAGCTCACTGTTCGGACCCCATAGGAAACACAGTAGAATAGAAGAGTGCTCTTTTCTCAAAAGCAGAGTGTGTTTCTTGTAAGGCGAGCTAGCGTTTGTTTTCCAGTCCTAAATGGAGTTGAATCACATGCAGTTTCTGGTCCTAGGAGCAAAAGTTGTTTTCTGGTAAGGAAAGTCATTTTTGCGCTCCCATTGCCATACACAGTGCAAATAGCACTCCCGTCTGTTCCCAGAAATTACAGTGTATTGGACTGAAGAGGATCAACTGTTCTTGTCAGTTTCCTAAGCAGAGTTGAACTAGATATGGCCCGTGTGTCTAGGAAGCACAGTTCATTTGATCTGAGCAAGCTCACTGTTCTGGCCCTATAGGAAACACAGTATAGTAGAAGAGTGCTCTTTTCGCAAAAGCAGAGTGTGTTTTTGTAAGGCGAGCTAGCATTTGTTTCCCAGTCCTAAATGGCGTGGAATCACATGCAGTTTGTGGTCCTACGAGCAAGAGTTGTTTTCTGGTAAGGAAAGTCACTATTGCGTTCTCATTGCCATACACAGTGCCAATAGCACTCGCGTCTGTTCCCAGCAAGTACAGTGTATTGGACTGAAGAGGAGCTACTGTTCTTGTCAGTTTCCTAAGCAGAGTTGATCTAGATATGTCCCGTGTCTCTAGGAAGCACAGTTATTATGTTCTGAGCAAGCTCAATGTTCTTGCCCTATAAGAAACACAGTAGAGTAGAAGAGTGCTCTTTTCTCTAAAGCAGAGTGTGTTTCTTGTAAGGCTAGCTAGCGTTTGTTTCCCAGTCCTAAATGGAGTTGAATCACAGGCAGTTTTTGGTACTACCAGCAAGAGTTGTTTTCTGGTAAGAAGAGTCACTATTGCGCTCCAAATGCAATACACAGTGCAAATAGCACTCGCGTCTGTTCCCAGTAAGTACAGTGTATTGGACTGTATAGGAGCTACTGTTCTTGTCAGTTTCCTAAGCAGAGTTGAACTAGATGGCCCGTGTGTAGGAAGCACAATTCTTTTGTTCTGAGCAAGCTCACTGTTCTGGCCCTCTAGGAAACACAGTAGAGTAGAAGAGTGCTCTTTTCTCTAAAGCAGAGTGTGTTTCTTGTAAGGCGAGATAGCGTTTGTTTCCCAGTGCTAAATGGAGTTGAATCACATGCAGTTTCTGGTCCTACGAGCAAGAGTTGTTTTATGGTAAGAAGAGTCACTATTGCGCTGCCATTGCCATACACAGGACAAATAGCACTGGCCTCTGTTCCCAGAAAGTGCAGTGTATTGGACTGAAGAGGATCTACTGTTCTTGTCAGGTTCCTAAGCAGAATTGAAATAGATATGGCCGTGTGTGTAGGAAGCACAGTTCTTTTGTTCTGAGCAAGCTCACTGTTCGGACCCCATAGGAAACACAGTAGAGTAGAAGAATGCTCTTTTCTCTAAAGCAGAGTGTATTTCATGTAATGCGAGCTAGCGTTTGTTTCCCAGTTATAAATAGTGTTGAATCACATGCAGTTTCTGGTCTTATGAGCAAGAGTTGTTTTCTGGTAAGGAAAGTCACTATATCGCTCCCATTGCCATACACAGTGCAAAGAGCACTCGCGTCTGTTCCCAGCAGATACAGTGTATCGGACTGAAGAGGAGCTACTGTTCTTGTCAGTTTCCTAAGCAGAGTTGAACTAGATATGGCGCGTGTGTGTAGGAAGAACAGTTCTCTTGTTCTGAGCAAGCTCACTGTTCTGGCCCTATAAGAAACACAGTAGAGTAGAAGAGTGCTCTTTTCTCTAAAGCAGAGTGTGTTTCATGTAAGGCAAGCTAGCATTTGTTTCCCAGTCCTAAATGGAGTTGAATCACATGCAGTTTCTGGTCCTACGAGCAAGAGTTGTTTTCTGGTAAGAAAAGTCACTATTGTGCTCCCATTGCCATACACAGTGCAAACAGCACTCGCGTGTGTTCCCAGCTAGTACAGGGTATCGTACTGAAAAGGAGCTACTGTTTTTGTCAGTTTCCTCAGCAGAGTTGAACTAGATATGGCCCGTGTGTGTAGGAAGCACAGCTTTTTTTTTCTGAGCAAGATCACTGTTCTGGCCCTATAGGAAACACTTTAGAGTATAAGAGGGCTCTTTTCTCAAAAGCAGAGTGTGTTTCTTGTAATGCAAGCTAGCGTTTGTTTCCCAGTCCTAACAGGAGTTGAATCTCATGCAGTTTCTGGTCCTACGAGCAAGAGTTGTTTTCTGGTAAGAAGAGTCACTATTGTGGTCCCATTGCCATACACAGTGCAAATAGCACTCGCGTCTGTTCCCAGCAAGTACAGTGTATCGGACTGAAGAGTAGCTACTGTTGTTGTCAGTTTCCTAAACAGACTTGAACGAGATATGGCCCGTGTGTGTAGGAAGCTCAGTTCTTTTGTTCTGAGCAAGCTCACTGTTTTGACCCCATAGGAAACACAGTAGAGTAGAAGAGTGCTCTTTTCTCAAAAGCAGGGTGTGTTTCTTGTAAGGCGAGCTAATGTTTGTTTCCCAGTTTTAAATAGAGTTGAATCACATGCAGTTTCTGGTCCTACGAGCAAGAGTTGTTTTCTGGTAAGGAAAGTCACTATTGCGCTCCCATTGCCATACACAGTGCAAATAGCACTCGCGTCTGTTCCCAGCAATTACAGTGTATGGGACTGAAGAGGAGCTACTGTTCTTGTCAGTTTCCTAAGCAGAGTTGAACTAGATATTGTCCGTGTGTAGGAAGCAATGTATTCTGTTCTGAGCAAGCTCACTGTTTGGACAGCATAGGAAACACAGTAGAGTAGAAGAGTGCTCTTTTCTCAAATGCAGAATGTGTTTCTTGTAAGGCGAGCTAGTGTTTGTTTCCCAGTCCTAAATGGAGTTGAATCACATGCAGTTTCTGGTCCTACGAGCAAGAGTTGTTTTATGGTAAGGAAAGTCACTATTGTGTTCCCATTGCCATACACAGTGCAAAGAGTACTCGCGTCTGTTCCCAGCAAGTACAGTGTATCGGACTGAAGAGGAGCTACTGTTCTTGTCAGTTTCCTAAGCAGAGTTGAACGAGATATGGCACATGTGTGTAGGAAGAACAGTTCTCTTGTTCTGAGCAAGCTCACTGTTCTGGCCCTATAAGAAACACAGTAGAGTAGAAGAGAGCTCTTTTCTCTAAAGCAGAGTGTGTTTCATGTAAGGCGAGCTAGCATTTGTTTCCCAGTCCTAAATGGAGTTGAATCACATGCAGTTTCTGGTCCTACGAGCAAGAGTTGTTTTCTGGTAAGAAGAGTCCCTATTGCGCTCCCATTGTCATACACAGAGCAAATAGTCCTGGCGTCTGTTCCTAGCATGTACAGTGAATTGGACTGAAGAGGAGCTACTGTTCTTGTCAGTTTCCGAAGCAGAGTTGAACTAGATATGGCCCGTGTGTGTAGGAAGCACAGTTCTTGTGTTCTGAGCAAGCTCACTGTTCCCACACATAGGAAACACAGTAGAGTAGAAGAGTGCTCTTTTCTCAAAAGCAGAGTGTGTTTCATGTAAGGCGAGCTAGCATTTGTTTCCCAGTCCTAAATGGAGTTGAATCACATGCAGTTTCTGGTCCTACGAGCAAGAGTTGTTTTCTGGTAAGAAAAGTCACTATTGCGCTCCCATTGCCATACACAGTGCAAATAGCACTCTCGTGTTTTCCCAGCTAGTACAGGGTATCGTACTGAAGAGGAGCTACTGTTTTTGTCAGTTTCCTAAGCAGAGTTGAACTAGATATGGCCCGTGTGTGTAGGAAGCACAGTTTTTTTTTTTGTGAGCAAGATCACTGTTCTGGCCCTATAGGAAACATTTTAGAGTATAAGAGGGCTCTTTTCTCAAAAGCAGAGTGTGTTTCTTGTAATGCGAGCTAGCGTTTGTTTCCCAGTTATAAATGGAGTTGAATCTCATGCAGTTTCTGGTCCTACGAGCAAGAGTTGTTTTCTGGTAAGAAGAGTCACTATTGTGCTCCCATTGCCATACACAGTGCAAATAGCACGCGCGTCTGTTCCCAGCAAGTACAGTGTATCGGACTGAAGAGTAGCTACTGTTGTTGTCAGTTTCCTAAACAGAGTTGAACGAGATATGGCCCGTGTGTGTAGGAAGCTCAGTTCTTTTGTTCTGAGCAAGCTCACTGTTTTGACCACATAGGAAACACAGTAGAGTAGAAGAGTGCTCTTTTCTCAAAATCAGGGTGTGTTTCTTGTAAGGCGAGCTAGTGTTTGTTTCCCAGTCCTAAATGGAGTTAAATCACATGCACTTTCTGGTCCTGTGAGCAAGAGTTGTTTTCTGGTAAGGAAAGTCTCTATTGCGCTCCCATTGCCATACACAGTGCAAATAGCACTCGCGTCTGTTCACAGCAATTACAGTGTATTGGACTGAAGAGGAGCTACTGTTCTTGTCGGTTTCCTAAGCATAGTTGAACTAGATATGGTACGTGTGTAGGAAGCACAGTTTTCTGTTCTGAGCAAGCTCACTGTTTGGACCCCACAGGAAACACATTAGAGTAGAAGAGTGCTCTTTTCTCAAAAGCAGAGTGTGTTTCTTGTAAGGCGAGCTAGCATTTGTTTCCCAGTCCTAAATGGAGTTGAATCACATGCATTTTCTGGTCCTACGAGCAATAGTTGTTTTATGGTAAGAATAGTCACTATTGCGCTGCCATTGCCATACACAGGACAAATAGCACTGGCGTCTGTTCCCACCAAGTACAGTGTATTGGACTGAAGAGGATCTACTGTTCTTGTCAGGTTCCTAAACAGAATTGAACTAGATATGGCCGTGTGTGTAGGAAGCACAGTTCTTTTGTTCTGTGCAAGCTCACTGTTCTGGCCCTACAGGAAACACAGTAGAGTAGAAGAGTGCTCTTTTCTCAAAAGCAGAGTGTATTTCTTGTAAGGCGAGCTAGCGTTTGTTTCCCAGTCCTAAATGGAGTTGAGTCACATGCAGTTTCTAGTCCTAGGAACAAGAGTTGTTTTCTGGTAAGAAGAGTCACTATTGCGCTCCGATTGTCATACACAGGGCAAATAGTACCGGCGTCTGTTCCCAGCATGTACAGTGTATTGGACTGAAGAGGATCTACTGTTCTTGTCAGGTTCCTAAGCAGAATTGAATAGATATGGCCCCTGTGTGCAGGAAGCACAGTTCTTTTGTTCTGAGGAAGCTCACTCATCTGGCCCTATAGGAAACACAGTATAGTAGAAGAATGCTCTTTTGTCAAAAGCAAAGAGTTTTTCTTGTAAGGTGAGCTAGCGTTTCTTTCCCAGTCCTAAATGGAGTTGAGACACATGCAGTTTTTGGTCCTACGAGCAAGAGTTTTTTTCTGGTAAGAAGAGTCACTATTGCGCTGCCAATTCCATACACAGGACAAATAGCACTGGCGTCTGTTCCCAGCAAGTACAGTGTATTGGACTGAAGAGGATCTACTGTTCTTGTCAGGTTCCTAATCAGAATTGAACTAGATATGGCCGTGTGTGTTGGAAGCACAGTTCTTTTGTTCTGAGCAAGCTCACTGTTCTGGCCCTACAGGAAACACTTTAGAGTTGAAGAGGGCTCTTTTCTCAAAAGCAGAGTGTGTTTCTTGTAAGGCGAGCTAGTGTTTGTTTCCCAGTCCTAAATGGAGTTGAATCCCATGCAGTTTCTGGTCCTAGGAGCAAGAGTTGTTTCTGGTAAGAAGAGTCACTACTGCGCTGCCATTGCCATACACAGGACAAATAGCACTGGCGTCTGTTCCCAGAAAGTAGAGTGTATTGGACTGAAGAGGAGCTACTGTTCTTGTCAGGTTTATAAGCAGAATTGAACTAGATATGGCCGTGTGTGTAGGAAGCACAGTTTTTTTGTTCTGAGCAAGCTCACTGTTCGGACCCCATAGGAAACACAGTAGAATAGAAGAGTGTCTTTTCTCAAAAGCAGAGTGTGTTTCTTGTAAGGCTAGCTAGCGTTTGTTTCCCAGTCCTAAATGGAGTTGAATCACATGCAGTTTCTGGTCCTACGAGCAAGAGTTGTTTTCTGGTAAGGAAAGTCATTTTTGCGCTCCCATTGCCATACACAGTGCAAATAGCACTCCCGTCTGTTCCCAGAAATTACAGTGTATTGGACTGAAGAGGATCTACTGTTCTTGTCAGTTTCCTAAGCAGAGTTGAACTAGATATGGCCCGTGTGTCTAGGAAGCACAGTTCATTTGATCTGAGCAAGCTCACTGTTCTGGCCCTATAGGAAACACAGTAGAGTAGAAGAGTGCTCTTTTCGCAAAAGCAGAGTGTGTTTTTGTAAGCGAGCTAGCATTTGTTTCCCAGTCCTAAATGGCATTGAATCACATGCAGTTTGTGGTCCTACGAGCAAGAGTTGTTTTCTGGTAAGGAAGTCACTATTGCGTTCTCATTGCCATACACAGTGCAAATAGCACTCGCGTCTGTTCCCAGCAAGTACAGTGTATTGGACTGAAGAGTAGCTACTGTTCTTGTCAGTTTCCTAAGCAGAGTTGAACTACATATGGTCCATGTGTGTAGGAAGCACAGTTCTTTTGTTCTGAGCAAGCTCACTGTTTGGACCCCATAAGAAACACAGTAGAGTAGAAGAGTGCTCTTTTCGCAAAAGCAGAGTGTGTTTCTTGTAAGTCGAGCAAGCGTTTGTTTCCCAGTCCTAAATGGAGTTGAATCCCATGCAGTTTCTGGTCCTACGAGCAAGAGTTGTTTTCTGGTAAGGAAAGTCACTATTGCGCTCCCATTGCCATACACAGTACAAATAGCACTCGCGTCTGTTCCCAGGAATTACAGTGTATCGGACTGAAGAGGAGCTACTGTTCTTGTCAGTTTCCTAAGCAGAGTTGAACTAGATATGCCCCGTGTGTGTAGGAAGCACAGTTCTTATGTTCTGAGCAAGCTCACTGTTCTGGCCCTATAGGAAACACAGTAGAGTAGATGAGTGCTCTTTTCTCAAAAGCAGAGTGTGTTTCTTGTAAGGCGAGCTAGCATTTGTTTCCCAGTCCTAAATGGAGTTGAATCACATGCAGTTTCTGGTCCTACGAACAAGAGTTGTTTTCTGGTAAGGAAAGTCACTATTGCGCTCCCATTGGCATACACAGTGCAAATAGCCCTCGTGTGTGTTCTCAGCTATTACAGTGTACCGGACTGAAGAGGAGCTACTGTTTTTGTCAGGTTCCTAAGCAGAGTTGAACTAGATATGGCCCGTGTGTGTAGGAAGCACAGTTTTTTTTTTCTGAGCAAGCTCACTGTTCTGGCCCTATAGGAAAAACTTTAGAGTATAAGAGGGCTCTTTTCTCAAAAGCAGAGTGTGTTTCTTGTAATGCGAGCTAGCGTTTGTTTCCCAGTCCTAAATGGAGTTGAATCTCATGCAGTTTCTGGTCCTACGAGCAAGAGTTGTTTTCTAGTAAAAAGAGTCACTATTGTGCTCCCATTGCCATGCACAGAGCAAATAGCACTCGCGTCTGTTCCCAGCAATTACAGTGTATCAGACTGAAGAGTAGCTACTGTTGTTGTCAGTTTCCTAAGCAGAGTTGAACGAGATATGGCCCGTGTGTGTAGGAAGCTCAGTTCTTTTGTTCTAGGCAAGCTCACTGTTTTGACCACATAGGAAACACAGTAGAGTAGAAGAGTGCTCTTTTCTCAAAAGCAGAGTGTGTTTCATGTAAGGCAAGCTAGCATTTTTTTCCCAGTCCTAAATGGAGTTGAATCACATGCAGTTTCTGGTCCTACGAGCAAGAGTTGTTTTCTGGTAAGAAAAGTCACTATTGCGCTCCCATTGCCATTCACAGTGCAAACAGCACTCGCGTGTGTTACCAGCTAGTACAGGGTTTCATACTGAAGAGGAGCTACTGTTTTTGTCAGTTTCCTCAGCAGAGTTGAACTAGATATGGCCGTGTGTGTAGGAAGCACAGCTTCTTTTTTCTGAGCAAGATCACTGTTCTGGCCCTATAGTAAACACTTTAGAGTATAAGAGGGCTCTTTTCTCAAAAGCAGAGTGTGTTTCTTGTAATGCAAGCTAGCGTTTGTTTCCCAGTCCTAAAAGGAGTTGAATCTCATGCAGTTTCTGGTCCTACGAGCAAGAGTTGTTTTCTGGTAAGAAGAGTCACTATTGTGCTCCCATTGCCATACACAGTGCAAATAGCACGCGCGTCTGTTCCCAGCAAGTACATTGTATCGGACTGAAGAGTAGCTACTGTTGTTGTCAGTTTCCTAAAGAGAGTTGAACGAGATATGGCCCGTGTGTGTAGGAAGCACAGTTTTTTTTTTTTTTGAGCAAGATCACTGTTCTGGCCCTATAGGAAACACTTTAGAGTATAAGAGGGCTCTTTTCTCAAAAGCAGAGTGTGTTTCTTGTAATGCGAGCTAGCGTTTGTTTCCCAGTCATAAATGGAGTTGAATCTCATGCAGTTTCTGGTCCTACGAGCAAGAGTTGTTTTCTGGTAAGAAGAGTCACTATTGTGCTCCCATTGCCATACACAGTGCAAATAGCACGCGCTTCTGTTCCCAGCAAGTACAGTGTATCGGACTGAAGAGTAGCTACTGTTGTTGTCAGTTTCCTAAACAGAGTTGAACGAGATATGGCCCGTGTGTGTAGGAAGCTCAGTTCTTTTGTTCTGAGCAAGCTCACTGTTTTGACAACATAGGAAACACAGTAGAGTAGAAGAGTGCTCTTTTCTCAAAATCAGGGTGTGTTTCTTGTAAGGCGAGCTAGTGTTTGTTTCCCAGTCCTAAATGGAGTTAAATCACATGCAGTTTCTGGTCCTGTGAGCAAGAGTTGTTTTCTGGTAAGGAAAGTCTCTATTGCGCTCCCATTGCCATACACAGTGCAAATAGCACTCGCGTCTGTTCACAGCAATTACAGTGTATCGGACTGAAGAGGAGCTACTGTTCTTGTCGGTTTCCTAAGCATAGTTGAACTAGATATGGTACATGTGTAGGAAGCACAGTTTTCTGTTCTGAGCAAGCTCACTGTTTGGACCCCACAGGAAACACATTAGAGTAGAAGAGTGCTCTTTTCTCAAAAGCAGAGTGTGTTTCTTGTAAGGCGAGCTAGCATTTGTTTCCCAGTCCTAAATGGAGTTGAATCACATGCATTCTGGTCCTAGAAGCAATAGTTGTTTTATGGTAAGAATAGTCACTATTGCGCTGCCATTGCCATACACAGGACAAATAGCACTGGCGTCTGTTCCCACCAAGTACAGTGTATTGGACTGAAGAGGATCTACTGTTCTTGTCAGGTTCCTAAACAGAATTGAACTAGATATGGCCGTGTGTGTAGGAAGCACAGTTCTTTTGTTCTGTGCAAGCTCACTGTTCTGGCCCTACAGGAAACACAGTAGAGTAGAAGAGTGCTCTTTTCTCAAAAGCAGAGTGTATTTCTTGTAAGGCGAGCTAGCGTTTGTTTCCCAGTCCTAAATGGAGTTGAGTCACATGCAGTTTCTAGTCCTAGGAACAAGAGTTGTTTTCTGGTAAGAAGAGTCACTATTGCGCTCCGATTGTCATACACAGGGCAAATAGTACCGGCGTCTGTTCCCAGCATGTACAGTGTATTGGACTGAAGAGGATCTACTGTTCTTGTCAGGTTCCTAAGCAGAATTGAATAGATATGGCCCCTGTGTGCAGGAAGCACAGTTCTTTTGTTCTGAGGAAGCTCACTCATCTGGCCCTATAGGAAACACAGTATAGTAGAAGAATGCTCTTTTGTCAAAAGCAAAGAGTTTTTCTTGTAAGGTGAGCTAGCGTTTCTTTCCCAGTCCTAAATGGAGTTGAGACACATGCAGTTTTTGGTCCTACGAGCAAGAGTTTTTTTCTGGTAAGAAGAGTCACTATTGCGCTGCCAATGCCATACACAGGACAAATAGCACTGGCGTCTGTTCCCAGCAAGTACAGTGTATTGGACTGAAGAGGATCTACTGTTCTTGTCAGGTTCCTAATCAGAATTGAACTAGATATGGCCGTGTGTGTTGGAAGCACAGTTCTTTTGTTCTGAGCAAGCTCACTGTTCTGGCCCTACAGGAAACACTTTAGAGTTGAAGAGGGCTCTTTTCTCAAAAGCAGAGTGTGTTTCTTGTAAGGCGAGCTAGTGTTTGTTTCCCAGTCCTAAATGGAGTTGAATCCCATGCAGTTTCTGGTCCTAGGAGCAAGAGTTGTTTCTGGTAAGAAGAGTCACTACTGCGCTGCCATTGCCATACACAGGACAAATTGCACTGGCGTCTGTTCCCAGGAAGTAGAGTGTATTGGACTGAAGAGGAGCTACTGTTCTTGTCAGGTTTATAAGCAGAATTGAACTAGATATGGCCGTGTGTGTAGGAAGCACAGTTTTTTTGTTCTGAGCAAGCTCACTGTTCGGACCCCATAGGAAACACAGTAGAATAGAAGAGTGCTCTTTTCTCAAAAGCAGAGTGTGTTTCTTGTAAGGCTAGCTAGCGTTTGTTTCCCAGTCCTAAATGGAGTTGAATCACATGCAGTTTCTGGTCCTACGAGCAAGAGTTGTTTTCTGGTAAGGAAAGTCATTTTTGCGCTCCCATTGCCATACACAGTGCAAATAGCACTCCCATCTGTTCCCAGAAATTACAGTATATTGGACTGAAGAGGATCTACTGTTCTTGTCAGTTTCCTAAGCAGAGTGGAACTAGATATGGCCCGTGTGTCTAGGAAGCACAGTTCATTTGATCTGAGCAAGCTCACTGTTCTGGCACTATAGGAAACACAGTATAGTGGAAGAGTGCTCTTTTCGCAAAAGCAGAGTGTGTTTTTGTAAGGCGAGCTAGCATTTGTTTCCCAGTCCTAAATGGCGTTGAATCACATGCAGTTTGTGGTCCTACGAGCAAGAGTTGTTTTCTGGTAAGGAAAGTCACTATTGCGTTCTCATTGCCATACACAGTGCCAATAGCACTCGCGTCTGTTCCCAGCAAGTACAGTGTATTGGACTGAAGAGGAGCTACTGTTCTTGTCAGTTTCCTAAGCAGAGTTGAACTAGATATGTGCCGTGTCTCTAGGAAGCACAGTTATTATGTTCTGAGCAAGCTCAATGTTCTGGCCCTATAGGAAACACAGTAGAGTAGAAGAGTGCTCTTTTCGATAAAGCAGAGTGTGTTTCTTGTAAGGCGAGCTCGCGTTTGTTTCCCAGTCCTAAATGGAGTTGAGTCACAGGCAGTTTTTGGTACTACCAGCAAGAGTTGTTTTCTGGTAAGAAGAGTCACTATTGCACTCCAAATGCAATACACAGTGCAAATAGCACTCGCGTCTGTTCCCAGCAAGTACAGTGTATTGGACTGTATAGGAGCTACTGTTCTTGTCAGTTTCTTAAGCAGAGTTGAACTACATGGCCCGTGTGTAGGAAGCACAGTTCTTTTGTTCTGAGCAAGCTCACTGTTCTGGCCCTCTAGGAAACACAGTAGAGTAGAAGAGTGCTCTTTTCGCAAAAGCAGAGTGTGTTTCCTGTAAGTCGAGCAAGCGTTTGTTTCCCAGTCCTAAATGGAGTTGAATCCCATGCAGTTTCTGGTCCTACGAGCAAGAGTTGTTTTCTGGTAAGGAAAGTCACTATTGCGCTCCCATTGCCATACACAGTACAAATAGCACTCGCGTCTGTTCCCAGGAATTACAGTGTATCGGACTGAAGAGGAGCTACTGTTCTTGTCAGTTTCCTAAGCAGAGTTGAACTAGATATGGCCCGTGTGTGTAGGAAGCACAGTTCTTATGTTCTGAGCAAGCTCACTGTTCTGGCCCTATAGAAAACACAGTAGAGTAGATGAGTGCTCTTTTCTCAAAAGCAGAGTGTGTTTCTTGTAAGGCGAGCTAGCATTTGTTTCCCAGTCCTAAATGGAGTTGAATCACATGCAGTTTCTGGTCCTACGAACAAGAGTTGTTTTCTGGTAAGGAAAGTCACTATTGCGCTCCCATTGGCATACACAGTGCAAATAGCCCTCGTGTGTGTTCTCAGCTATTACAGTGTACCGGACTGAAGAGGAGCTACTGTTTTTGTCAGGTTCCTAAGCAGAGTTGAACTAGATATGGCCCGTGTGTGTAGGAAGCACAGTTTTTTTTTCTGAGCAAGCTCACTGTTCTGGCCCTATAGGAAAAACTTTAGAGTATAAGAGGGCTCTTTTCTCAAAAGCAGAGTGTGTTTCTTGTAATGCGAGCTAGTGTTTGTTTCCCAGTCCTAAATGGAGTTGAATCTCATGCAGTTTCTGGTCCTACGAGCAAGAGTTGTTTTCTGGTAAGAAGAGTCACTATTGTGCTCCCATTGCCATGCACAGAGCAAATAGCACTCGCGTCTGTTCCCAGCAATTACAGTGTATCAGACTGAAGAGTAGCTACTGTTGTTGTCAGTTTCCTAAGCAGAGTTGAACGAGATATGGCCCGTGTGTGTAGGAAGCTCAGTTCTTTTGTTCTAGGCAAGCTCACTGTTTTGACCACATAGGAAACACAGTAGAGTAGAAGAGTGCTCTTTTCTCAAAAGCAGAGTGTGTTTCATGTAAGGCAAGCTAGCATTTTTTTCCCAGTCCTAAATGGAGTTGAATCACATGCAGTTTCTGGTCCTACGAGCAAGAGTTGTTTTCTGGTAAGAAAAGTCACTATTGCGCTCCCATTGCCATTCACAGTGCAAACAGCACTCGCGTGTGTTACCAGCTAGTACAGGGTTTCGTACTGAAGAGGAGCTACTGTTTTTGTCAGTTTCCTCAGCAGAGTTGAACTAGATATGGCCGTGTGTGTAGGAAGCACAGCTTTTTTTTTCTGAGCAAGATCACTGTTCTGGCCCTATAGTAAACACTTTAGAGTATAAGAGGGCTCTTTTCTCAAAAGCAGAGTGTGTTTCTTGTAATGCAAGCTAGCGTTTGTTTCCCAGTCCTAAAAGGAGTTGAATCTCATGCAGTTTCTGGTCCTACGAGCAAGAGTTGTTTTCTGGTAAGAAGAGTCACTGTTGTGCTCCCATTGCCATACACAGTGCAAATAGCACGCGCGTCTGTTCCCAGCAAGTACATTGTATCGGACTGAAGAGTAGCTACTGTTGTTGTCAGTTTCCTAAAGAGAGTTGAACGAGATATGGCCCGTGTGTGTAGGAAGCTCAGTTCTTTTGTTCTGAGCAAGCTCACTGTTTTGACCACATAGGAAACACAGTAGAGTAGAAGAGTGCTCTTTTCTCAAAAGCAGAGTGTGTTTCTTGTAAGGCGAGCTAGTGTTTGTTTCCTAGTCCTAAATGGAGTTGAATCACATGCAGTTTCTGGTCCTACGAGCAAGAGTTGTTTTCTGGTAAGGAAAGTCACTATTGCGCTCCCATTGCCATACACAGTGCAAATAGCACTCGCGTCTCCTCCCAGCAATTACAGTGTATTGGACTGAAGAGGAGCTACTGTTCTTGTCGGTTTCCTAAGCATAGTTGAACTAGATATGGTACGTGTGTAGGAAGCACAGTTTTCTGTTCTGAGCAAGCTCACTGTTTGGACCCCATAGGAAACACAGTAGAGTAGAAGAGTGCTCTTTTCTCAAAAGCAGAGTGTGTTTCTTGTAAGGCGAGCTAGCATTTGTTTCCCAGTCCTAAATGGAGTTGAATCACATGCATTTTCTGGTCCTACGAGCAATAGTTGTTTTATGGTAAGAATAGTCACTATTGCGCTGCCATTGCCATACACAGGACAAATAGCACTGGCGTCTGTTCCCAGCATGTACAGTGTATTGGACTGAAGAGGATCTACTGTTCTTGTCAGGTTCCTAAACAGAATTGAACTAGATATGGCCGTGTGTGTAGGAAGCACAGTTCTTTTGTTCTGTGCAAGCTCACTGTTCTGGCCCTACAGGAAACACAGTAGAGAGGAAGAGTGCTCTTTTCTCAAAAGCAGAGTGTATTTCTTGTAAGGCGAGCTAGCGTTTGTTTCCCAGTCCTAAATGGAGTTGAGTCACATGCAGTTTCTGGTCCTAGGAACAAGAGTTGTTTTCTGGTAAGAAGAGTCACTATTGCGCTCCGATTGTCATACACAGGGCAAATAGTAAAGGCGTCTGTTCCCAGCATGTACAGTGTATTGGACTGAAGAGGATCTACTGTTCTTGTCAGTTTCCTAAGCAGAATTGAATAGATATGGCCCCTGTGTGCAGGAAGCACAGTTCTTTTGTTCTGAGGAAGCTCACTCATCTGGCCCTATAGGAAACACAGTATAGTAGAAGAATGCTCTTTTGTCAAAAGCAAAGAGTTTTTCTTGTAAGGTGAGCTAGCGTTTCTTTCCCAGTCCTAAATGGAGTTGAGACACATGCAGTTTTTGTTCCTACGAGCAAGAGCTTTTTTCTGGTAAGAAGAGTCACTATTGCGCTGCCAATGCCATACACAGGACAAATAGCACTGGCGTCTGTTCCCAGCAAGTACAGTGTATTGGACTGAAGAGGATCTACTGTTCTTGTCAGGTTCCTAATCAGAATTGAACTAGATATGGCCGTGTGTGTTGGAAGCACAGTTCTTTTGTTCTGAGCAAGCTCACTGTTCTGGCCCTACAGGAAACACTTTAGAGTTGAAGAGGGCTCTTTTCTCAAAAGCAGAGTGTGTTTCTTGTAAGGCGAGCTAGTGTTTGTTTCCCAGTCCTAAATGGAGTTGAATCCCATGCAGTTTCTGGTCCTACGAGCAAGAGTTGTTTCTGGTAAGAAGAGTCACTACTGCGCTGCCATTGCCATACACAGGACAAATAGCACTGGCGACTGTTCTCAGGAAGTAGAGTGTATTGGACTGAAGAGGATCTACTGTTCTTGTCAGGTTTATAAGCAGAATTGAACTAGATATGGCCGTGTGTGTAGGAAGCACAGTTTTTTTTTGTTCTGAGCAAGCTCACTGTTCGGACCCCATAGGAAACACAGTAGAGTAGAAGAGTGCTCTTTTCTCAAAAGCAGATTGTGTTTCTTGGAAGGCGAGCTAGCATTTGTTTCCCAGTCCTAAATGGAGTTGAATCACATACAGTTTCTGGTCCTACAAGCAAGAGTTGTTTTCTGGTAAGAAGAGTCACTATTGAGCTGCCATTTCCATACACAGGACAAATAACACTGGCGTCTTTTCCCAGCAAGTACAGTGTATTGGATGGAAGAGGATCTACTGTTCTTGTCAGGTTCCTAAGCAGACTTGAACTAGACATGGCCATGTGTGTAGGAAGCACAGTTTTTTTGTTCTGAGCAAGCTCACTGTTCAGAACCCATAGGAAACACAGTAGAGGATAGAGTGCTCTTTCCTCAAAAGCAGAGTGTGTTTCTTGGAAAGCGAGCTAGTGATGGTTCCCAGTCATAAATGGAGTTGAGTCACATGCAGTTTTTTGTCCTACGAGCAAGAGTTGTTTTCTGATAAGACGAGTCACTATTGTGCTTCAATAGCCATACACAGTGCAAATAGCACTCGCGTCTGTTCCCCGCAAGTACAGTGTATTGGACTGAAGAGGAGCTACTGTTCTTGTGAGTTTCCTAAGCAGAGTTGAACTAGATATGGCCCGTGTGTGTAGGAAGCACAGTTCATTTGTTCTGTGCAAGCTCACTGTTCGGACCACATAGGAAAGACAGTAGAGTAGAAGAGTGCTCTTTTCTCAAAAGCAGAGTGTGTTTCATGTAAGGCGAGCTAGCATTTGTTTCCCAGTCCTAAATTGAGTTGAATCACATGCAGTTTCTGGTCCTACGAGCAAGAGTTGTTTTCTGGTAAGGAAAGTCTCTATTGCGCTCCCATTGCCATAAACAGTGCAAATAGCACTCGTTTCTGATCCCAGGAAGTACAACATATCGGACTGAAGAGGAGCTATTGTTCTTGTAAGTTTCCTAAGCAGAGTTGAACTAGATATGGCCCGTGTGTAGGAAGCACAGTTCTTTTGTTCTGAGCAAGCTCACTGTTCTGGACCTATAGGAAACACAGTAGAGTAGAAGAGTGCTCTTTTCAATAAAGCAGAGTGTGTTTCTTGTAAGGCCAGCTAGCGTTTGTTTCCCAGTTTTAAATGGAGTTGAATCACATGCAGTTTCTGGTGCTACGAGCAAGAGTTTTTTTATGGTAAGAATAGTAACTATTGCGCTGCCATTGCCATACACAGGACAAATAGCACTGGCGTCTGTTCCCAGCAAGTACAGTGTATTGGAATGAAGAGGATCTACTGTTCTTGTCAGTTTCCTAACCAGAGTTGAACTAGTTATGGCCGTGTGTGTAAGAAGCACAGTTCTTTTGTTCTGAGCAAGCTCACTGTTCAGGCCCTATAAGAAACACAGTAGAGTAGAAGAGCGCTCTTTTCTCAAAAGCAGATTGTGTTTCTTGTAAGGCGAGCTAGCGTTTGTTTCCCAGTCCTATATGGAGTTGAATCCGATGCAGTTTCTGGACCTACGAGCAAGAGTTGTTTTCTGGTAAGGAAAGTCACTATTGCGCTCCCATTGCCATACACAGTGCAAATAGCACTCACGTCTGTTCCCAGCAAGTACAGTGTATCGGACTGAAGAGGAGCTACTGTTCTTGTCAGTTTCATAAGCAGAGTTGAACGAGATATGTCCCGCGGGTTTAGGAAGCACAGTTCTTTTGTTCTGAGCAAGCTCACTGTTTGGACACCATAGGATACACAGTAGAGTAGAAGAGTGCTCTTTTCTCAAAAACAGAGTGTGTTTCTTGTAAGGCATGCTAGCGTTTGTTTCCCAGTCCTAAATGGAGTTGAATCACATGCAGTTTCTGGTCCTATGAGCAAGAGTTGTTTTCTGGTAAGAAGAGTCACTATTGAGCTGCCATTTCCATACACAGGACAAATAACACTGGCGTCTTTTCCCAGCAAGTACAGTGTATTGGATGGAAGAGGATCTACGGTTCTTGTCAGGTTCCTAAGCAGACTTGAACTAGATATGGCCGTGTGTGTAGGAAGGAAAGCTTTTTTGTTCTGAGCAAGCTCACTGTTCAGAACCCATAGGAAACACAGTAGAGGATAGAGTGCTCTTTCCTCAAAAGCAGAGTGTGTTTCTTGGAAGGCGAGCTAGCGATGGTTCCCAGTCATAAAATGAGTTGAGTCACATGCAGTTTTTTGTCCTACGAGCAAGAGTTGTTTTCTGGTATGATGAGTCACTATTGTGCTCCAATAGCCATACACAGTACAAATAGCACTCGCGTCTGTTCCCCGCAAGTACAGTGTATTGGACTGAAGAGGAGCTACTGTTCTTGTGAGTTTTCTAAGCAGAGTTGAACTAGATATGGCCCGTGTGTGTAGGAAGCACAGTTCTTTTGTTCTGAGCAAGCTCACTTTTCGGACCCCATAGGAAAGACAGTAGAGTAGAAGAGTGCTCTTTTCTCAAAAGCAGAGTGTGTTTCATGTAAGGCGAGCTAGCATTTGTTTCCCAGTCCTAAATTGAGTTGAATGACATGCAGTTTCTGGTCCTACGAGCAAGAGTTGTTTTCTGGTGAGGAAAGTCTCTATTGCGCTCCCATTGCCATACACAGTGAAATAGCACTCGTTTCTGATCCCAGGAAGTACAGCATATCGGACTGAAGAGGAGCTACTGTTCTTGTCAGTATCCTAAGCAGAGTTGAACTAGATATGGCCCGTGTGTGTAGGAAGCACAGTCCTTTTGTTCTGAGCAAGCTCACTGTTCAGACCCCATAGGAAACTCAGTAGAGTAGAAGAGTGCTCTTTAATCAAAAGCAGAGTGTATTTCATGTAAGGCGAGCTAGCATTTGTTTCCCAGTCCTAAATGGAGTTGAATCACATGCAGTTTCTGGTCCTAGGAGCAAGAGTTGTTTTCTGGTAATAAGAGTCACTATTGTGCTCCAATTGTCATACACAGGGCAAATAGCACTTGGGTCTCTTCCCAGCAAGTACAGTGTATTGGACTGAAGAGGATCTACTATTCTTGTCAGTTTCCTAACTAGATATGACCGTGAGTGTAGGAAGCACAGTTCTTTTGTTCTTAGCAAGCTCACTGTTTTGGTCCTATAGGAAACACAGTTGAGTAGAAGAGTGCTCTTTTCTCAAAAGCAGAGTGTGTTTCTTGTAAGGCGAGCTCGCGTTTCTTTCCCAGTCCTAAATGGAGTTGCAAAACATGCAGTTTTTGGTCCTACGAGCAAGAGTTGTTTTCTGGTAAGAAGAGTCACTATTGTGCTCCCATTGTCATACACAGGGCAAATAGCACTCGCGTCTGTTCCCCGCAAGTTCAGTGTATTGGGCTGAATAGGAGCTACTGTTCATGCCAGTTTCCTAAGCAGAGTTGAACTAGATATGGTCCGTGTGTGTAGGAAGCACAGTTCTTTTGTTCTCAGCAAGCTCACTGTTCTGGCCCAATAGGAAAAACTGTAGAGTAGAAGAGTGCTCTTTTCTCAAAAGCAGAGTGTGTTTCTTGTAAAAAGAGCTATCGTTTGTTTCCCAGTCCTAAATGGAGTTGAATCACATGCAGTTTCTGGTCCTATGAGCAAGAGTTGTTTTCTGGTAAGAAGAGTCACTATTGTGCTCCCATTGTCATACACAGGGCAAATAGCGCTGGCGTCTGTTCCCAGCATGTACAGTGTATTGGACTGAAGAGGATCTACTGCTCTTGTCAGGTTCCTAAGCAGAGTTGAACTAGATATGGCCGTGTGTAGGAAGCACAGTTCTTTTGTTCTCAGCAAGCTCACTGTTCTGGCCCTATAGGAAACACAGTAGAGTAGAACAGTGCTCTTTTCTCAAAAGCAGAGTGTGTTTCTTGTAAGGCCAGCTAGCGTTTGTGTCCCAGTCCTAAATGGAGTTGAATCACATGCAGTTTCTGGTCCTACAAGCAAGAGTTGTTTTATGGTAAGAATAGTCACTATTGCGCTGCCATTGCCATACACAGGACAAATAGCACTGGCATCTGTTCCCAGCAAGTACAGTGTATTGCACTGAAGAGGATCTACTATTCTTGTCAATTTCCTAAGCAGAATTGAACTAGATATGACCGTATGCGTAGGAAGCACAGTTCTTTTGTTCTGAGCAAGCTCACTGTTTTGGTCTTAATGGAAACACAGTTGAGTAGAAGAGTGCTCTCTTCTCAAAAGCAGAGTGTGTTTCTTGTAAGGCGAACTCGCGTTTGTTTCCCAGTCCTAAATGGAGTTGAGTCACATGCAGTTTTTCGTCCTACAAGCAAGAGTTGTTTTCTGGTAAGACGAGTCACTATTGTGCTCCAATTGCCATACACAGTGCAAATAGCACTCGCGTCTGTTCCCAGCAAGTACAGTGTATTGGACTGAAGAGGAGCTACTGTTCTAGTCAGGTTCCTAAGCAGAGTTGAACTAGATATGGTCCGTGTGTGTAGGAAGCACAGTTCTTTTGTTCTGAGCAAGCTCACTGTTTGGACCCCATAGGAAACACAGTAGAGTAGAAGAGTGCTCTCTTCTCAAAAGCAGAGTGTGTTTTTTGTAAGGCGAGCTAGCATTTGTTTCCCAGTCATAAATGGAGTTGAATCCCATGCAGTTTCTGGTCCTAGGAGCAAGTAATGTTTTCTGGTAAGAAGAGTCACTATTGCGCTCCCATTGTCATACACAGGGCATATAGCACTCGCGTCTGTACCCAGCAAGTACAGTGTTTTGGACTAAAGAGGATCTACTATTCTTGTCAGTTTCCTAAGCAGAATTGAACTAGATATGACCGTGTGTTTAGGAAGCACAGTTCTTTTGTTCTGAGCAAGCTCACTCTATTGGCCCTATAGGAAACACAGTAGAGTAGAAGAGTGCTCTTTTCTCAACAGCAGAGTGTGTTTCTTGTAAGGCGAGCTCGCGTTTGTTTCCCAGTCCTAAATGGAGTTGAGTCACATGCAGTTTTTGCTCCTACGAGCAAGAGTTGTTTTTTGGTAAGAAGAGTCACTATTGTGCTCCAATTGCCATACACAGTGCACATAGCACTCACGTCTGTTCCCAGCAAGTACAGTGTATTGGACTGAATAGGAGCTACTGTTCTTGTCAGTTTCCTAAGCAGAGTTGAACGAGATATGGTCCGTGTGTGTAGGAAGAACAGTTCTTTTGTTCTGAGGACGCTCACTCATCTGGCCCTATAGGAAACACAGTATAGTAGAAGAATGCTCTTTTTTCAAAAGCAAAGAGTTTTTCTTGTAAGGCGAGATAGCGTTTCTTTCCCAGTCCTAAATGGAGTTAAGACACATGCAATTTTTGGTCCTACGAGCAAGAGTTTTTTTCTTGTAAGAAGAGTCACTATTGCACTCTCATTGCCATACACAGTGCAAATGGCACTTGCATCTGTTCCCAGCAAGTACAGTGTATTGGACTGAAGAGGATCTACTGTTCTTGTCAGTTTTTTAAGCAGAGTTGAACTAGATATGGCTCGTGTGTGTAGGAAGCACAGTTCTTTTGTTCTGAGCAAGCTCACTGTTCTGGCCCTATAGGAAACACAGTAGAGTAGAACAGTGCTCTTTTCTCAAAAGCAGAGTGTGTTTCTTGTAAGGCGAGCTAGCGTTTGTGTCCCAGTCCTAAATGGAGTTGAATCACATGCAGTTTCTGGTCCTACGAGCAAGTTTGTTTTATGGTCAGAATAGTCACTAATGCGCTGCCATTGCCTTACACAGGACAAATAGCACTGGCATCTGTTCCCAGCAAGTACAGTGTATTGCACTGAAGAGGATCTACTATTCTTGTCAATTTCCTAAGCAGAATTGAACTAGATATGACCGTATGTGTAGGAAGCACAGTTCTTTTGTTCTGAGCAAGCTCACTGTTTTGGTCTTAATGGAAACACAGTTGAGTAGAAGAGTGCTCTTTTCTCAAAAGCAGAGTGTGTTTCTTGTAAGGTGAACTCGCGTTTGTTTCCCAGTCCTAAATGGAGTTGAGTCACATGCAGTTTTTTGTCCTACGAGCAAGAGTTGTTTTCTGGTAAGACGAGTCACTATTGTGTTCCAATTGCCATACACAGTGCAAATAGCACTCGCGTCTGTTCCCAGCAAGTACAGTGTATTGGACTGAAAAGGAGCTACTGTTCTTGTCAGGTTCCTAAGCAGAGTTGAACTAGATATGGTCCGTGTGTGTAGGAAGCACAGTTCTTTTGTTCTGAGCAAGCTCACTGTTTGGACCCCATAGGAAACACAGTAGAGTAGAAGAGTGCTCTCTTCTCAAAAGCAGAATGTGTTTTTTGTAAGGCGAGCTAGCATTTGTTTCCCAGTCTTAACTGGAGTTGAATCCCATGCAGTTTCTGGTCCTAGGAGCAAGAGTTGTTTTCTGGTAAGAAGAGTCACTATTGCGCTCCCATTGTCATACACAGGGCATATAGCACTCGCGTCTGTTCCCAGCAAGTACAGTGTTTTGGACTGAAGAGGATCTACTATTCTTGTCAGTTTCCTAAGCAGAATTGAACTAGATATGACCGTGTGTTTAGGAAGCACAGTTCTTTTGTTCTGAGCAAGCTCACTCTATTGGCCCTATAGGAAACACAGTAGAATAGAAGAGTGCTCTTTTCTCAAAAGCAGAGTGTGTTTCTTGTAAGGCGAGCTCGCGTTTGTTTCCCAGTCCTAAATGGAGTTGAGTCACATGCAGTTTTTGCTCCTACGAGCAAGAGTTGTTTTCTGGTAAGAAGAGTCACTATTGTGCTCCAATTGCCATACACAGTGCAAATAGCACTCGCGTCTCTTCCCAGCAAGTACAGTGTATTGGACTGAATAGGAGCTACTGTTCTTGTCAGTTTCCTAAGCAGAGTTGAACGAGATATGGTCCGTGTGTGTAGGAAGCACAGTTCTTTTGTTCTGAGGAAGCTCACTCATCTGGCCCTATAGGAAACACAGTATAGTAGAAGAATGCTCTTTTGTCAAAAGCAAAGAGTTTTTCTTGTAAGGCGAGCTAGCGTTTCTTTCCCAGTCCTAAATGGAGTTAAGACACATGCCGTTTTGGTCCTACGAGCAAGAGTTTTTTTCTTGTAAGAAGAGTCACTGTTGCACTCTCATTGCCATACACAGTGCAAATAGCACTTGCATCTGTTCCCAGCAAGTACAGTGTATTGGACTGAAGAGGATCTACTGTTCTTGTCAGTTTTTTAAGCAGAGTTGAACTAGATATGGCTCGTGTGTGTAGGAAGCACAGTTCTTTTCTTCTGAGCAAGCTCGCTGTTCGGACCCCATAGGAAACTCAGTAGAGTAGAAGAGTGCTCTTTTCTCAAAAGCAGAGTGTGTTTCATGTAAGGCGAGCTAGCATTTGTTTCCCAGTCCAAAATGGAGTTGAATCACATGCAGTTTCTGGTCCTACGAGCAAGAGTTGTTTTCTGGTAAGAAGAGTCACTATTGCGCTCCCATTGTCCTACACAGGGCAAATAGCACTCGCGTCTCTTCCCAGCAAGTACAGTGTATTGGAGTGAAGAGGATCTACTATTCTTCTCAGTTTCCTAAGCAGAATTGAACTAGATATGACCGTGTGTGTAGGAAGCACAGTTCTTTTGTACTGAGCAAGCTCACTGTTCTGGCCCTATAGGAAACACAGTAGAGTAGAAGAGTGCTCTTTTCTCTAAAGCAGAGTGTGTTTCTTTTAAGGCGAGCTCGCGTTTGTTTCCCAGACCTAAATGGAGTTGAGTCACATGCAGTTTTTGGTCCTACGAGCAAGAGTTGTTTTCTGGTAAGAAGAGTCACTATTTCGCTCCAATTGCCATACACAGTGCAAATAGCACTCGCGTCTGTTCCCAGCAATACAGTGTATCGGACTGAAGAGGAGCTACTGTTCTTGTCAGTTTCCTAAGCAGAGTTGAACTAAATATTGTCCGTGTGTAGGAAGCACAGTTTTTTGTTCTGAGCAAGCTCACTGTTTGGACCCCATAGGAAACACAGTAAAGTAGAAGAGTGCTCTTTTCTCAAAAGCAGAGTGTGTTTCTGTAAGGTGAGCTAGTGTTTGTTTCCCAGTCCTAAATGGAGTTGAATCACATGCAGTTTCTGGTCCTAAGAGCAAGAGTTGTTTTCTGGAAAGAAGAGTCACTATTGCGCTGCCATTGCCATACACAGGACAAATAGCACTGGCGTCTGTTCCCAGCAAGTACAGTGTATTGGACTGAAGAGGATCTACTGTTCTTGTCAGGTTTGTAAGTAGAATTGAACTAGATATGACCGTGTGTGTAGGAAGCACAGTTTTTTTGTTCTGAGCAAGCTCATTGTTCGGACCCCATAGGAAACACAGTAGAGTAGAAGAGTGCTCTTTTCTCTAAAGCAGAGTGTGTTTCTTGTAAGGCGAGCTAGCATTTGTTTCCCAGTCCTAAATGGAGTTGAATCACATACAGTTTCTGGTCCTACAAGCAAGAGTTGTTTTCTGGTAAGAAGAGTCACTATTGAGCTGCCATTTCCATACACAGGACAAATAACACTGGCGTCTTTTCCCAGCAAGTACAGTGTATTGGATGGAAGAGGATCTACTGTTCTTGTTAGGTTCCTAAGCAGACTTGAACTAGACATGGCCATGTGTGTAGGAGGCACAGTTTTTTTTGTTCTGAGCAAGCTCACTGTTCAGAACCCATAGGAAACACAGTAGAGGATAGAGTGCTCATTCCTCAAAAGCAGAGTGTGTTTCTTGGAAGGCGAACTAGCGATGGCTCCCAGTCATAAATGGAGTTGAGTCACATGCAGTTTTTTGTCCTACGAGCAAGAGTTGTTTTCTGATAAGACGAGTCACTATTGTGCTCCAATAGCCATACACAGTGCAAATAGCACTCGCGTCTGTTCCCCGCAAGTACAGTGTATTGGACTGAAGAGGAGCTACTGTTCTTGTGAGTTTCCTAAGCAGAGTTGAACTAGATATGGCCCGTGTGTGTATTAAGCACAGTTCATTTGTTCTGAGCAAGCTCACTGTTCGGACCACATAGGAAAGACAGTAGAGTAGAAGAGTGCTCTTTTCTCAAAAGCAGAGTGTGTTTCATGTAAGGCGAGCTAGCATTTGTTTCCCAGTCCTAAATTGAGGTGAATCACATGCAGTTTCTGGTCCTACGAGCAAGAGTTGTTTTCTGGTAAGGAAAGTCTCTATTGCGCTCCCATTGCCATACACAGTGCAAATAGCACTCGTTTCTGATCCCAGGAAGTACAGCATATCGGACTGAAGAGGAGCTACTGTTCTTGTAAGTTTCCTAAGCAGAGTTGAACTAGATATGGCCCATGTGTAGGAAGCACAGTTCTTTTGTTCTGAGCAAGCTTACTGTTCTGGCCCTATAAAAAACACAGTAGAGTAAAAGAGTGCTCTTTTCAATAAAGCAGAGTGTGTTTCCTGTAAGGCCAGGTAGCGTTTGTTTCCCAGTCCTAAATGGAGTTGAATCACATGCAGTTTCTGGTGCTAAGAGCAAGAGTTTTTTTATGGTAACAATAGTCACTATTGCGCTGCCATTGCCATACACAGGACAAATAGCACTGGCGTCTGTTCCCAGCAAGTACAGTGTATTGGAATGAAGAGGATCTACTGTTCTTGTCAGTTTCCTAAGCAGAGTTGAACTAGTCATGGCCGTGTGTGTAGGAAGCACAGTTCTTTTGTTCTGAGCAAGCTCACTGTTCAGGGCCCTATAGAAACACAGTAGAGTAGAAGAGGGCTCCTTTTCTCAAAAAGCAGATTGTGTTTCTTGTAAGGCGAGCTAGCGTTTGTTTCCCCAGTCCTATATGGAGTTGAATCCGATGCAGTTTCTGGACCTACGAGCAAGAGTTGTTTTCCTGGTAAGGACAAGTTACCTATTGCGCTCCCATTGCCATACCCAGTGCAAATAGCACATACGTCTGTTCCCAGCATGTACAGTGTATCGGACTGAAGAGGAGCTACTGTTCTTGTCAGTTTCCTAAGCAGAGTTGAACGAGATATGTCCCGCGTGTTTAGGAAGCACAGTTCTTTTGTTCTGCACAATCTCACTGTTTGGACACCATAGGATACACAGTAGAGTAGAAGAGTGCTCTTTTCTCAAAAGCAGAGTGTGTTTCTTGTAAGGCGTGCTAGCGTTTGTTTCCCAGTCCTAAATGGAGTTGAATCACATGCAGTTTCTGGTCCTATGAGCAAGAGTTGTTTTCTGGTAAGAAGAGTCACTATTGAGCTGCCATTTCCATACATAGGACAAATAACACTGGCGTCTTTTCCCAGCAAGTACAGTGTATTGGATGGAAGAGGATCTACTGTTTTTGTCAGGTTCCTAAGCAGACTTGAACTAGATATGGCCGTGTGTTTTGGAAGCAAAGTTTTTTTGTTCTGAGCAAGCTCACTGTTCAGAACCCATAGGAAACACAGTAGAGGATAGAGTGCTCTTTCCTCAAAAGAAGAGTGTGTTTCTTGGAAGGCGAGCTAGCGATGGTTTCCAGTCATAAAATGAGTTGAGTCACATGCAGTTTTTTGTCCTACGAGCAAGAGTTGTTTTCTGGTATGACGAGTCACTATTGTGCTCCAATAGCCATACACAGTACAAATAGCACTCGCGTTAGTTCCCCGCAAGTACAGTGTATTGGACTGAAGAGGAGCTACTGTTCTTGTGAATTTCCTAAGCAGAGTTGAACTAGATATGGCCCGTGTGTGTAGGAAGCACAGTTCTTTTGTTCTGAGCAAGCTCACTGTTCGGACCACATAGGAAAGACAGTAGAGTAGAAGAGTGCTCTTTTCTCAAAAGCAGAGTGTGTTTCATGTAAGGCGAGCTAGCATTTGTTTCCCAGTCCTAAATTGAGTTGAATCACATGCAGTTTCTGGTCCTACGAGCAAGAGTTGTTTTCTGGTAAGGAAAGTCTCTATTGTGCTCCCATTGCCATACACAGTGCAAATAGCACTCGTTTCTGATCCCAGGAAGTACAGCATATCAGACTGAAGAGGAGCTACTGTTCTTGTCAGTATCTTAAGCAGAGTTGAACTAGATATGGCCTGTGTGTGTAGGAAGCACAGTTCTTTTGTTCTGAGCAAGTTCACTGTTCAGACCCCATAGGAAACTCAGTAGAGTAGAAGAGTGCTCTTTTCTCAAAAGCAGAGTGTGTTTCATGTAAGGCGAGCTAGCATTTGTTTCCCAGTCCTAAATGGAGTTGAATCACATGCAGTTTCTGGTCCTGCGAGCAAGAGTCGTTTTCTGGTAAGAAGAGTCACTATTGCGCTCCCATTGTCATACACAGGGCAAATAGCACTCGCGTCTCTTCCCAGCAAGTACAGTGTATTGGACTGAAGAGGATCTACTATTCTTGTCAGTTTCCTAACTAGATATGACCGTGAGTGTAGGAAGCACAATTCTTTTGTTCTGAGCAAGCTCACTGTTTTGGTCATATAGGAAACACAGTTGAGTAGAAGAGTGCTCTTTTCTCAAAAGCAGAGTGTGTTTCTTGTAAGGCGAGCTCGCGTTTCTTTCCCAGTCCTAAATGGAGTTGCGTAACATGCAGTTTTTGCTCCTACGAGCAAGAGTTGTTTTCTGGTAAGAAGAGTCACTATTGCGCTCTAATTGCCATACAGAGTGCAAATAGCAC
This sequence comes from Peromyscus eremicus, assembly GCF_949786415.1. Lineage (NCBI taxonomy): Eukaryota > Metazoa > Chordata > Mammalia > Rodentia > Cricetidae > Peromyscus > Peromyscus eremicus. The sequence goes on along the minus strand of NW_026735570.1, from coordinate 44,931 downwards.
TCGCGTCTGTTCCCCGCAAGTACAGTGTATTGGGCTGAATAGGAGCTACTGTTCTTGTCAGTTTCCTAAGCAGAGTTGAACTAGATATGGTCCGTGTGTGTAGGAAGCACAGTTCTTTTGTTCTCAGCAAGCTCACTCTTCTGGCCCGATAGGAAAAACTGTAGAGTAGAAGAGTGCTCTTTTCTCAAAAGCAGAGTGTGTTTCTTGTAAAACGAGCTATCGTTTGTTTCCCAGTCCTAAATGGAGTTGAATCACATGCAGTTTCTGGTCCTATGAGCAAGAGTTTTTTTCTGGTAAGAAGAGTCACTATTGTGCTCCCATTGTCATACACAGGGCAAATAGCGCTGACGTCTGTTCCCAGCATGTACAGTGTATTGGACTGAGGAGGATCTACTGCTCTTGTCAATTTCCTAAGCAGAGTTGAACTAATTATGGCCGTGTGTGTAGGAAGCACAGTTCTTTTGTACTGAGCAAGCTCACTGTTCTGGCCCTATAGGAAACACAGTAGAGTCGAAGAGTGCTCTTTTCTCTAAAGCAGAGTGTGTTTCTTGTAAGGCTAGCTCGCGATTGTTTCCCAGTCCTAAATGGAGTTGAGTCACATGCAGTTTTTGGTCCTACGAGCAAGAGTTGTTTTCTGGTAAGAAGAGTCACTATTTCGCTCCAATTGCCATACACAGTGCAAATAGCACTCGCGTCTGTTCCCAGCAAGTACAGTGTTTTGGACTGAATAGGAGCTACTGTTCTTGTTAGTTTCCAAAGCATAGTTGAACTAGATATGGTCCGTTTGTGTAGGAAGCACAGTTCTTTTGTTCTCAGCAAGCTCACTGTTCTGGCCCTATAAGAAACACAGTAGAGTAGAACAGTGCTATTTTCTCAAAAGCAGAGTGTGTTTCTTGTAAGGCGAGCAAGCGTTTGTGTCCCAGTCCTAAATGGAGTTGAATCACATGCAGTTTCTGGTCCTAAGAGCAAGAGTTGTTTTATGGTAAGAATAGTCACTATTGCGCTGCCATTGCCATACACAGGACAAATAGCACTGGCATCTGTTCCCAGCAAGTACAGTGTTTTGGACTTAAGAGGATCTACTATTCTTGTCAGTTTCCTAAGCAGAATTGAACTAGATATGACCGTGTGTTTAGGAAGCACAGCTCTTTTGTTCTGAGCAAGCTCACTCTATTGGCCCTATAGGAAACACAGTAGAGTAGAAGAGTGCTCTTTTCTCAAAAGCAGAGTGTGTTTCTTGTAAGGCGAGCTCGCGTTTGTTTCCCAGTCCTAAATGGAGTTGAGTCACATGCAGTTTTTGCTCCTACGAGCAAGAGTTGTTTTCTGGTAAGAAAAGTCACTATTGTGCTCCAATTGCCATACACAGTGCAAATAGCACTCGCGTCTGTTCCCAGCAAGTACAGTGTATTGGACTGAATAGGAGCTACTGTTCTTGTCAGTTTCCTAAGCAGAGTTGAACGAGATATGGTCCGTGTGTGTAGGAAGCACAGTTCTTTTGTTCTGAGGAAGCTCACTCATCTGGCCCTATAGGAAACACAGTATAGTAGAAGAATGCTCTTTTGTCAAAAGCAAAGAGTTTTTCTTGTAAGGCGAGCTAGTATTTCTTTCCCAGTCCTAAATGGAGTTAAGACACATGCAGTTTTTGGTCCTACGAGCAAGAGTTTTTTTCTTGTAAGAAGAGTCACTATTGCACTCTCATTGCCATACACAGTGCAAATAGCACTTGCATCTGTTCCCAGCAAGTACAGTGTATTGGACTGAAGAGGATCTACTGTTCTTGTCAGTTTTTTAAGCAGAGTTGAACTAGATATGGCTCGTGTGTGTAGGAAGCACAGTTCTTTTCTTCTGAGCAAGCTCACTGTTCGGACCCCATAGGAAACTCAGTAGAGTAGAAGAGTGCTCTTTTCTCAAAAGCAGAGTGTGTTTCATGTAAGGCGAGCTAGCATTTGTTTCCCAGTCCTAAATGGAGTTGAATCACATGCAGTTTCTGGTCCTATGAGCAAGAGTTGTTTTCTGGTAAGAAGAGTCACTATTGCGCTCCCATTGTCCTACACAGGGCAAATAGCACTCGCGTCTCTTCCCAGCAAGTACAGTGTATTGGACTGAAGAGGATCTACTATTCTTGTCAGTTTCCTAAGCAGAATTGAACTAGATATGACCGTGTGTGTAGGAAGCACAATTCTTTAGTTCTGAGCAAGCTCACTGTTTTGGTCCTATAGGAAACACAGTTGAGTAGAAGAGTGCTCTTTTCTCAAAAGCAGAGTGTGTTTCTTGTAAGGCGAGCTCGCGTTTGTTTCCCAGTCCTAAATGGAGTTGCGTAACATGCAGTTTTTAGTCCTTCGAGCAAGAGTTGTTTTCTGGTAAGAAGAGTCACTATTGCGCTCTAATTGCCATACACAGTGCAAATAGCACTCGCGTCTGTTCCCCGCAAGTACAGTGTATTGGACTGAAGAGGATCTACTATTCTTGTCAGTTTCCTAAGCAGAATTGAACTAGATATGACCGTGTGTGTAGGAAGCACAGTTCTTTAGTTCTGAGCAAGCTCACTGTTTTGGTCCTATAGGAAACACAGTTGAGTAGAAGAGTGCTCTTTTCTCAAAAGCAGAGTGTGTTTCTTGTAAGGCGAGCTCGCGTTTGTTTCCCAGTCCTAAATGGAGTTGCGTAACATGCAGTTTTTAGTCCTTCGAGCAAGAGTTGTTTTCTGGTAAGAAGAGTCACTATTGCGCTCTAATTGCCATACACAGTGCAAATAGCACTCGCGTCTGTTCCCCGCAAGTACAGTGTATTGGGCTGAATAGGAGCTACTGTTCTTGTCAGTTTCCTAAGCAGAGTTGAACTAGATATGGTCCGTGTGTGTAGGAAGCACAGTTCTTTTGTTCTCAGCAAGCTCACTGTTCTGGCCTGATAGGAATCACTGTAGAGTAGAAGAGTGCTCTTTTCTCAAAAGCAGAGTGTGTTTCTTGTAAAACGAGCTATCATTTGTTTCCCAGTCCTAAATGGAGTTGAATCACATGCAGTTTCTGGTCCTATGAGCAAGAGTTGTTTTCTGGTAAGAAGAGTCACTATTGTGCTCCCATTGTCATACACATGGCAAATAGTGCTGGCCTCTGTTCCCAGCATGTACAGTGTATTGGACTGAAGAGGATCTACTGTTCTTGTCAGGTTCCTAAGCAGAGTTGAACTAGATATGGCCGTGTGAGTAGGAAGCACAGTTCTTTTGTTCTGAACAAGCTCACTGTTCTGGCCCTATAGGAAACACAGTAGAGTAGAAGAGTGCTCTTTTCTCTAAAGCAGAGTGTGTTTCTTGTAAGGCGAGCTCACGTTTGTTTCCCAGTCCTAAATGGAGTTGAGTTACATGCAGTTTTTGGTCCTACGAGCAAGAGTTTTTTTCTGGTAAGAAGAGTAACTATTTCGCTCCAATTGCCATACACAGTGCAAATAGCACTCGCGTCTGTTCCCAGCAAGTACAGTGTATTGGACTGAATAGGAGCTACTGTTCTTGTTTGTTTCCAAATCATAGTTGAACTAGATATGGCCCGTGTGTGTAGGAAGCACAGTTCTTTTGTTCTGAGCAAGCTCACTGTTCGGACCCCATAGGAAAGACAGTAGAGTAGAAGAGTGCTCTTTTCTCAAAAGCAGAGTGTGTTTCATGTAAGGCCAGCTAGCATTTGTTTCCCAGTCCTAAATTGAGATGAATCACATGCAGTTTCTGGTCCTACGAGCAAGAGTTGTTTTCTGGTAAGGAAAGTCTCTATTGCGCTCCCATTGCCATACACAGTACAAATAGCACTCGTTTCTGATCCCAGGAAGTACAGCATATCGGACTGAAGAGGAGCTATTGTTCTTGTCAGTATCCTAAGCAGAGTTGAACTAGATATGGCCCGTGTGTGTAGGAAGCACAGTTCTTTTGTTCTGAGCAAGCTCACTGTTTTGGTCTTAATGGAAACACAGTTGAGTAGAAGAGTGCTCTTTTCTCAAAAGCAGAGTGTGTTTCTTGTAAGGCGAACTCGCGTTTGTTTCCCAGTCCTAAATGGAGTTGAGTCACATGCAGTTTTTTGTCCTACGAGCAAGAGTTGTTTTCTGGTAAGACGAGTCACTATTGTGCTCCAATTGCCATACACAGTGCAAATAGCACTCGCGTCTGTTCCCAGCAAGTACAGTGTATTGGACTGAAGAGGAGCTACTGTTCTTGTCAGGTTCCTAAGCAGAGTTGAACTAGATATGGTCCGTGTGTGTAGGAAGCACAGTTCTTTTGTTCTGAGCAAGCTCACTGTTTGGACCCCATAGGAAACACAGTAGAGTAGAAGAGTGCTCTCTTCTCAAAAGCAGAGTGTGTTTTTTGTAAGGCGAGCTAGCATTTGTTTCCCAGTCTTAACTGGAGTTGAATCCCATGCAGTTTCTGGTCCTACGAGCAAGAGTTGTTTTCTGGTAAGAAGAGTCACTATTGCGCTCCCATTGACATACACAGGGCATATAGCACTCGCGTCTGTTCCCAGCAAGTACAGTGTTTTGGACTGAAGAGGATCTACTATTCTTGTCAGTTTCCTAAGCAGAATTGAACTAGATATGACCGTGTGTTTAGGAAGCACAGTTCTTTTGTTCTGAGCAAGCTCACTCTATTGGCCCTATAGGAAACACAGTAGAGTAGAAGAGTGCTCTTTTCTCAAAAGCAGAGCGTGTTTCTTGTAAGGCGAGCTCGCGTTTGTTTCCCAGTCCTAAATGGAGTTGAGTCACATGCAGTTTTTGCTCCTACGAGCAAGAGTTGTTTTCTGGAGAGAAGAGTCACTATTGTGCTCCAATTGCCATACACAGTGCAAATAGCATTCGCGTCTGTTCCCAGCAAGTACAGTGTATTGGACTGAATAGGAGCTACTGTTCTTGTCAGTTTCCTAAGCAGAGTTGAACGAGATATGGTCCGTGTGTGTAGGAAGCACAGTTCTTTTGTTCTGAGGAAGCTCACTCATCTGGCCCTATAGGAAACACAGTATAGTAGAAGAATGCTCTTTTGTCAAAAGCAAAGGGTTTTTCTTGTAAGGCGAGCTAGCATTTCTTTCCCAGTCCTAAATGGAGTTAAGACACATGCAGTTTTTGGTCCTACGAGCAAGAGTTTTTTTCTTGTAAGAAGAGTCACTATTGCATTCTCATTGCCATACACAGTGCAAATAGCACTTGCATCTGTTCCCAGCAAGTACAGTGTATTGGACTGAAGAGGATCTACTGTTCTTGTCAGTTTTTTAAGCAGAGTTGAACTAGATATGGCTCGTGTGTGTAGGAAGCACATTTCTTTTGTTCTGAGCAAGCTCACTGTTCAGACCCCATAGGAAACACAGTAGAATAGAAGAGTGCTCTTTTCTCAAAAGCAGAGTGTGTTTCATGTAAGGCGATCTAGCATTTGTTTCCCAGTCCTTAATGGAGTTGAATCACATGCAGTTTCTGGTCCTACGAGCAAGAGTTGTTTTCTGTTAAGAAGAGTCACTATTGCGCTCCCATTTTCCTACACAGGGCAAATAGCACTCGCGTCTCTTCCCAGCAAGTACAGTGTATTGGACTGAAGAGGATCTACTGTTCTTGTCAGGTTTATAAGCAGAATTGAACTAGATATGGCCATGTGTGTAGGAAGCACAGTTTTTTTGTTCTGAGCAAGCTCACTGTTCGGACCCCATAGGAAATACAGTAAGTAGAAGAGTGCTCTTTTCTCTAAAGCAGATTGTGTTTATTGTAAGGCGAGATAGCATTTGTTTCCCAGTCCTAAATGGAGTTGAATCACATACAGTTTCTGGTCCAAGAGCAAGAGTTGTTTTCTGGTAAGGAAAGTCACTATTGTGCTCCCATTGCCATACACAGTGCAAATAGCACTCGCGTCTGTTCCCGGCAAGTACAGTGTATTGGACTGAAGAGGAGCTACTGTTCTTGTCAGTTTCCTAAGCAGAGTTGAACTAGATATGGCCCGTGTGTGTAGGAAGCACAGTTCTTTTGTTCTGAGCAAGCTCACTGTTCTGGCCCTATAGGAAACACAGTAGAGTAGAAGAGTGCTCTTTTCTCAAAAGCAGAGTGTGTTTCTTGTAAGGCCAGCTAGTGTTTGTTTCCCAGTCCTAAATGTAGTTGAATCACATGCAGTTTCCTGTTCTACGAGCAAGAGTTGTTTTCTGATAAGGAAGTCACTATTGTGCTCCCATTGCCATACACAGTGCAAATAGCACTCGCGTCTGTTCCCAGCAAATACAGTGTATCGGACTGAAGAAGAGCTACTGTTCTTGTCAGTTTCCTAAGCAGAGTTGAATGAGATATGGCCCGTGTGTGTAGGAAGCACAGTTCTTTTGTTCTGAGTAAGCTCACTGTTTGGACCCCATAGGAAACACAGTAGAGTAGAAGAGTGCTCTTTTCTCTAAAGCGAGTGTTTTTCTTGTAAGGTGAGCTCACGTTTGTTTCCCAGTCCAAATGGAGTTGAGTGACATACAGTTTTTTGTCCTACGAGCAAGAGTTGTTTTCTGGTAAGAAGAGTCACTATTGTGCTCCAATTGCATTACACAGTGCAAATAGTACTCGCGTCCGTTCCCTTCAAGTACAGTGTATTGGTCTGCTTAGGAGCTACTGTTCTTGTCAGTTTCCTCAGCACAGTTGAACTAGATATGGTCTGTGTGTGTAGGAAGCACAGTTCTTTTGTTCTGAGCAAGCTCACTGTTTTGGACTTAATGGAAACACAGTTGAGTAGAAGAGTGCTCTTTTCTCAAAAGCAGAGTGTGTTTCTTGTAAGGCGAACTCGCGTTTGTTTGCCAGTCCTAAATGGAGTTTAGTCACATGCAGTTTTTTGTCCTACGAGCAAGAGTTGTTTTCTGGTAAGAAGAGTCACTATTGTGCTCCAATTGTCATACACAGGGCAAATAGCACTGGCGTCTGTTCCCAGTATGTACAGTGTATTAGACTGAACAGGATCTACTGTTCTTGTCAGGTTCCTAAGCAGAGTTGAACTATATATGGCCGTGTGTGTAGGAAGCACAGTTCTTTTGTTCTGAGCAAGCTCACTTTTCTGCACTATAGGAAACACAGTAGAGTAGAAGAGTGCTCTTTTCTCAAAAGCAGAGTGTGTTTCATGTAAGGCGAGCTAGCATTTGTTTCCCAGTCCTAAATGGAGTTGAATCACATGCAGTTTCTGGTCCTACCAGCAAGAGTTGTTTTCTGGTAAGGAAAGTCACTATTGCGCTCCCATTGCCATACACAGTGCAAATAGCCCTCCCGTCTGTTCCCAGCAAGTACAGTGTATCGGACTCTAGAGGATCTACTGTTCTTGTCAGGTTCCTAAGCAGACTTGAACTAGATATGGCCGTGTTTGTAGGAAGCACAGTTTTTTTGTTCTGAGCAAGCTCACTGTTCGGAACACATAGGAAACAGTAGAGTAGAAGAGTGCTCTTTTCTCAAAAGCAGAGTGTGTTTCTTGGAAGGCGAGCTAGTGTTTGTTTCCCAATCCTAAATGGAGTTGAGTCACATGCAGTTTTTTGTCCTACGAGCAAGAGTTGTTTTCTGGTAAGACGAGTCACTATTATGCTCCAATTGCCATACACAGTGCAAATAGCACTCGCGTCTATTCCCAGCATGTACAGTGTATTGGACTGAAGAGGATCTACTGTTCTTGTCAGTTTCCTAAGCAGAGTTGAACTGGATATGGTCCGTGTGTGTAGGATGCACAGTTCTTTTGTTCTCAGCAAGCTCACTGTTCTGGCCCTATAGGAAACACAGTAGAGTAGAAGAGTGCTCTTTTCTCAAAAGCAGAGTGTGTTTCTTGTAAGGCAAGCTAGCGTTTGTTTCCCAGTCCTAAATGGAGTTGAATCACATGCAGTTTCTGGTCCTACGAGCAAGAGTTGTTTTCTGGTAAGGAAGTCACTATTGTGCTCCCATTGCCATACACAGTGCAAATAGCACTCGCGTCTGTTCCCAGCAAGTACAGTGTATCGGACTGTAGAGGAGCTACTGTTCTTGTCAGTTTCCTAAGCAGAGTTGAACGAGATATGGCCCGTGTGTGTAGGAAGCACAGTTCTTTTGTTCTGAGCAAGCTCACTGTTTGGACCCCATAGGAAACACAGTAGAGTAGAAGAGTGCTCTTTACTCTAAAGCAGAGTGTTTTTCTTGTAAGGTGAGCTCGCGTTTGTTTCCCAGTCCTAAATGGAGTTGAGTCACATGCAGTTTTTGGTCCTATGAGCAAGAGTTGTTTTCTGGTAAGAAGAGTCACTATTGCACTCCAAATGCCATACACAGTGCAAATAGTACTCGCGTCTGCTCCCTTCAAGTACAGTGTATTGGACTGATTAGGAGCTACTGTTTTTGTCAGTTTCCTCAGCAGAGTTGACCTAGATAAGGTCCGTGTGTGGGAAGCACAGTTCTTTCGTTCTGAGCAAGCTCACTGTTGGACCCCATAGGAAACACAGTAGAGTAGAAGAGTGCTCTTTTCTCAAAAGCACAGTGTTTTTCTTGTAAGGCGAGCTAGCGTTTGTTTCCCAGTCCTAAATGGAGTTGAATCACATGCAGTTCCTGGTACTGCGAGCAAAAGTGTTTTCTGGTAAGAAGAGTCACTATTGTGCTCCCATTGTCATACACAGGGCAAATAGCACTGGCGTCTGTTCTCAGCATGTACAGTGTATTGGACTGAAGAGGATCTACTGTTCTTGTCAGTTTCCTCAGCACAGTTGAACTAGATATGTTCCATGTGTGTCGGAAGCACAGTTCTTTTGTTCTTAGCAAGCTCACTGTTGGACCCCATTGGAAACACAATAGAGTAGAAGAGAGCTCTTTTCTCAAAAGCAGAGTGTGTTTCTTGGAAGACGAGCCGAGCTAGCGTTTGTTTCCCAGTCCTAAATGGAGTTGAATCACACGCAGTTTTTGGTCCTAGGAGCAAGAGTTGTTTTCTGGTAAGAAGAGTCACTATTGTGCTCTCATTGTCATTCACAGGGCAAATAGCACTGGCGTCTATTCCCAGCATGTACATTGTATTGGACTGAAGAGGATCTACTGTTCTTGTCAGGTTCCTAATCAGAGTTGAACTAGATATGGCCGTGTGTGTAGGAAGAACAGTTGTTTTGTTCTGAGCAAGCTCACTGTTCTGGCCCTATAGGAAACACAGTAGAGTAGAAGAGTGCTCTTTTCTCTAAAGCAGAGTGTGTTTCTTGTAAGGCGAGCTAGAGTTTGTTTCCCAGTCCTAAATGGAGTTGAATCACATGCAGTTTCTGGTCCTACGAGCAAGAGTTGTTTTATGGTAAGAATAGTCATTATTGCGCTGCCATTGCCATGCACAGGACAAATAGCACTGGCGTATGTTCCCAGCAAGTACAGTGTATTGGACTGAAGAGGATCTACTGTTCTTGTCAGGTTCCTAATCAGAATTGAACTAGATATGGCCATGTGTGTAGGAAGCACAGTTCTTTTGTTCTGAGCAACCTCACTGTTCTGGCCCTACAGGAAACACAGTAGAGTAGAAGAGTGCTCTTTTCTCAAAAGCAGAGTGTGTTTCTTGTAAGGCGAGGTCGCGTTTGTTTCCCAGTCCTAAATGGAGTTGAGTCACATGCAGTTTTTTGTCCTACAAGCAAGAGTTGTTTTTTGGTAAGTCGAGTCACTATTGTGCTCCAATTGCCATACACAGTGCAAATAGCACTCGCGTCTGTTCCGAGCAAGTACAGTGTATTGGACTGAAGAGGATCTACTGTTCTTGTCAGGTTCCTAAGCAGAGTTGAACTAGATATGGTCCGTGTGTGTAGGAAGCACAGTTGTTTTGTTCTGAGCAAGCTAACTGTTTAGACCCCATAGGAAACACAGTAGAGTAGAAGAGTGCTCTTTTCTCAAAAGCAGAGTGTGTTTCATGTAAGGCGAGCTAGCGTTTGTTTCCCAGTCCTAAATGGAGTTGAATCACATGCAGTTTCTGGTCCTATTGTCAAGAGTTGTTTTATGGTGAGAATAGTAAATATTGCGCTGCCATTGCCATACACAGGACAAATAGCACTGGAGTCTGTTCCCAGCAAGTACAGTGTATTGGACTGAAGAGGATCTACTGTTCTTGTCAGGTTCCTAAGCAGAATTGAACTAGATATGGCTGTGTGTGTAGGAAGCACAGTACTTTTGGTTTGAGCAAGTTCACTGTTCGGACCTCTTAGGAAACACAATAGAGTAGAAGAGTGCTTTTTTCTCTAAATCAGAGTATGTTTCTTGTAAGGCGAGCTAGCATTTGTTTCCCAGTCCTAAATGGAGTTGCATCACATGCAGTTTCTGGTCCTACGAGCAAGAGTTGTTTTCTGCTAAGAAGAGTCACTATTGTGCTCCCATTGTCATACACAGGGCAAATAGCACTCGCGTCTGTTCCCAGCATGCACAGTGTATTGGACTGAAGAGGGTCTACTGTTCTTGTCAAGTTCCTAAGCAGAGTTGAACTAGATATGGCCATGTGTGTAGGAAGCACAGTTCTTTTGTTCTGAGCAAGCTCACTGTTCTGGCCCTATAGGAAACATCGTAGAGTAGAAGAGTGCTCTTTTCTCAAAAGCAGAGTGTGTTTCTTGTAAGGCGAGCTAGCGTTTGTTTCCCAGTCCAATATGGAGTTGAATCACATGCAGTTTCTGGTCCTACAAACAAGATTTGTTTTCTGGTAAGAAGAGTCACTATTGCGCTGCCATTGCCATACACAGGACAAATAGCACTGGAGTTTTTTCCCAGCAAGTACAGTGTATTGGACTGAAGAGTATCTACTGTTCTTGTCAGGTTCCTAAGCAGAATTGAACTAGATATGGACGTGTGTGTAGGAAACACAGTTCTTTTGTTCTGAGCAAGCTCACTGTTTGAACCACATAGGAAACACAGTAGAGTAGAACAGTGCTCTTTTCTCAAAAGCAGAGTGTGTTTCTTGTAAGGCGAGCTAGCGTTTGTTTCCCAGTCCTAAATGGAGTTGAATCACATGCAGTTTCTGGTCCTACGAGCAAGAGATGTTTTCTGGTAAGACGAGTCACTATTGTGCTCCAATTGCCATACACAGTGCAAATAGCACTCGCGTCTGTTCTGAGCAAGTACAGTGTATTGGACTGAAGAGGAGCTACTGTTCTTGTCAGTTTCCTAAGCAGAGTTGAACTAGATATGGCCCGTGTGTGTAGGAAGCACAGTTCCTTTGTTCTGAGCAAGCTCACTGTTTGGACCCCATAGGAAATACAGTAGAGTAGAACAGTGCTCTTTTCTCTAAAGCAGAGTGTGTTTCTTTTAAGGCGAGCTAGCGTTTGTTTCCCAGTCCTAAATGGAGTGGAATCACATGCAGTTTTTTGTCCTACGAGCAAGAGTTGTTTTCTGGTAAGACGAGTCACTATTGTGCTCCAATTGCCATACACAGGGCAAATAGCACTCGCGTCTGTTCCAAGCAAGTACAGTGTATTGGACTGAAGAGGAGCTACTGTTCTTGTCAGTTTCCTAAGCAGAGTTGAACTAGATATGGCCCGTGTGTGTAAGAAGCACAGTTCTTTTGTTCTGAGCAAGCTCACTGTTTGGACCCCATAGGAAACACAGTAGAGTAGAAGAGTGCTCTTTTCTCAAAAGCAGAGTGTGTTTCATGTAAGGCGAGCTAGCATTTGTTTCCCAGTCCTAAATGAAGTTGAATCACATGCAGTTTCTGGTCCTACCAGCAAGAGTTGTTTTCTGGTAAGGAAAGTCACTATTGCGCTCCCATTGCCATACACAGTGCAAATAGCCCTCCCGTCTGTTCCCAGCAAGTACAGTGTATCGGACTCTAGAGGATCTACTGTTCTTGTCAGGTTCCTAAGCAGACTTGAACTAGATATGGCCGTGTTTGTAGGAAGCACAGTTTTTTTGTTCTGAGCACGCTCACTGTTCGGAACACATAGGAAACAGTAGAGTAGAAGAGTGCTCTTTTCTCAAAAGCAGAGTGTGTTTCTTGGAAGGCGAGCTAGTGTTTGTTTCCCAATCCTAAATGGAGTTGAGTCACATGCAGTTTTTTGTCCTACGAGCAAGAGTTGTTTTCTGGTAAGACGAGTCACTATTATGCTCCAATTGCCATACACAGTGCAAATAGCACTCGCGTCTATTCCCAGCATGTACAGTGTATTGGACTGAAGAGGATCTACTGTTCTTGTCAGTTTCCTAAGCAGAGTTGAACTGGATATGGTCCGTGTGTGTAGGATGCACAGTTCTTTTGTTCTCAGCAAGCTCACTGTTCTGGCCCTATAGGAAACACAGTAGAGTAGAAGAGTGCTCTTTTCTCAAAAGCAGAGTGTGTTTCTTGTAAGGCAAGCTAGCGTTTGTTTCCCAGTCCTAAATGGAGTTGAATCACATGCAGTTTCTGGTCCTACGAGCAAGAGTTGTTTTCTGGTAAGGAAGTCACTATTGTGCTCCCATTGCCATACACAGTGCAAATAGCACTCGAGTCTGTTCCCAGCAAGTACAGTGTATCGGACTGTAGAGGAGCTACTGTTCTTGTCAGTTTCCTAAGCAGAGTTGAACGAGATATGGCCCGTGTGTGTAGGAAGCACAGTTCTTTTGTTCTGAGCAAGCTCACTGTTTGGACCCCATAGGAAACACAGTAGAGTAGAAGAGTGCTCTTTACTCTAAAGCAGAGTGTTTTTCTTGTAAGGTGAGCTCGCGTTTGTTTCCCAGTCCTAAATGGAGTTGAGTCACATGCAGTTTTTGGTCCTATGAGCAAGAGTTGTTTTCTGGTAAGAAGAGTCACTATTGCACTCCAAATGCCATACACAGTGCAAATAGTACTCGCGTCTGCTCCCTTCAAGTACAGTGTATTGGACTGATTAGGAGCTACTGTTTTTGTCAGTTTCCTCAGCAGAGTTGACCTAGATAAGGTCCGTGTGTGGGAAGCACAGTTCTTTCGTTCTGAGCAAGCTCACTGTTGGACCCCATAGGAAACACAGTAGAGTAGAAGAGTGCTCTTTTCTCAAAAGCACAGTGTTTTTCTTGTAAGGCGAGCTAGCGTTTGTTTCCCAGTCCTAAATGGAGTTGAATCACATGCAGTTCCTGGTACTGCGAGCAAAAGTGTTTTCTGGTAAGAAGAGTCACTATTGTGCTCCCATTGTCATACACAGGGCAAATAGCACTGGCGTCTGTTCTCAGCATGTACAGTGTATTGGACTGAAGAGGATCTACTGTTCTTGTCAGTTTCCTCAGCACAGTTGAACTAGATATGTTCCATGTGTGTCGGAAGCACAGTTCTTTTGTTCTTAGCAAGCTCACTGTTTGGACCCCATTGGAAACACAATAGAGTAGAAGAGTGCTCTTTTCTCAAAAGCAGAGTGTGTTTCTTGGAAGACGAGCCGAGCTAGCGTTTGTTTCCCAGTCCTAAATGGAGTTGAATCACATGCAGTTTCTGGTCCTAGGAGCAAGAGTTGTTTTCTGGTAAGAAGAGTCACTATTGTGCTCTCATTGTCATTCACAGGGCAAATAGCACTGGCGTCTATTCCCAGCATGTACATTGTATTGGACTGAAGAGGATCTACTGTTCTTGTCAGGTTCCTAATCAGAGTTGAACTAGATATGGCCGTGTGTGTAGGAAGAACAGTTGTTTTGTTCTGAGCAAGCTCACTGTTCTGGCCCTATAGGAAACACAGTAGAGTAGAAGAGTGCTCTTTTCTCTAAAGCAGAGTGTGTTTCTTGTAAGGCGAGCTAGAGTTTGTTTCCCAGTCCTAAATGGAGTTGAATCACATGCAGTTTCTGGTCCTACGAGCAAGAGTTGTTTTATGGTAAGAATAGTCATTATTGCGCTGCCATTGCCATGCACAGGACAAATAGCACTGGCGTATGTTCCCAGCAAGTACAGTGTATTGGACTGAAGAGGATCTACTGCTCTTGTCAGGTTCCTAATCAGAATTGAACTAGATATGGCCATGTGTGTAGGAAGCACAGTTCTTTTGTTCTGAGCAACCTCACTGTTCTGGCCCTACAGGAAACACAGTAGAGTAGAAGAGTGCTCTTTTCTCAAAAGCAGAGTGTGTTTCTTGTAAGGCGAGGTCGCGTTTGTTTCCCAGTCCTAAATGGAGTTGAGTCACATGCAGTTTTTTGTCCTACAAGCAAGAGTTGTTTTTTGGTAAGTCGAGTCACTATTGTGCTCCAATTGCCATACACAGTGCAAATAGCACTCGCGTCTGTTCCGAGCAAGTACAGTGTATTGGACTGAAGAGGATCTACTGTTCTTGTCAGGTTCCTAAGCAGAGTTGAACTAGATATGGTCCGTGTGTGTAGGAAGCACAGTTGTTTTGTTCTGATCAAGCTCACTGTTTAGACCCCATAGGAAACACAGTAGAGTAGAAGAGTGCTCTTTTCTCAAAAGCAGAGTGTGTTTCTTGTAAGGCGAGCTAGCGTTTGTTTCCCAGTCCTAAATGGAGTTGAATCCCATGCAGTTTCTCGTCCTACGACCAAGAGTTTTTTTCTGGTAAGAAGAGTCACTATTGCGCTGCCATTGCCATACACAGGACAAATAGCACTGTTGTCTGTTCCCAGGAGTACAGTGTATTGGACTGAAGAGGATCTACTGTTCTTGTCAGGTTCCTAAGCAGAATTGAACTAGGTGTGGCGGTGTGTGTAGGAAGCACGTTTTTTTTGTTCTGAGCAAGCTCACTGTTCGGACCTCATAGGAAACACAGTAGAGTAGAAGAGTGCTCTTTTCTCAAAAGCAGAGTGTGTTTCATGTAAGGCGAGCTAGAGTTTGTTTCCTAGTCCAAAATTGAGTTCAATCACAGGCAGTTTCCGGTCCTATGAGCAAGAGTTGTTTTCTGGTAAGGAAAGTTACTATTGTGCTCCCATTGCCATACACAGTGCAAATAGCACTCGCGTCTGTTCCCAGGAAGTACAGTGTATTGGACTGAAGAGGAGCTACTGTTCTTGTCAGTTTCCTAAGCAGAGTTGAACTAGATATGGCCCGTGTGTAGGAAGCACAGTTCTTTTGTTCTGAGCAAGCTCACTGTTGGGCCCTATAGGAAACACAGTAGAGGAGAAGAGTGCTCTTTTCTCTAAATCAGATTGTGTTTCTTGTAAGGCGAGCTAGCGTTTGTTTCCCAGTCCTAAATGGAGTTGAATCACATGCAGTTTCTGGTCCTTCGAGCAAGAAATGTTTTCTGGTAAGAAGAGTCACTACTGCGCTGCCATTGCCATACACAGGACAAATAGCACTGGCGTCTGTTCCCAGCAAGTATAGTGTATTGGACTGAAGAGGATCTACTGTTCTTGTCAGGTTCCTAAGCAGAATTGAACTAGATATGGCCGTGTGTGTAGGAAGCACAGTTCTTTTGTTCTGAGCAAGCTCTCTGTTCGGACCCCATAGGAAACACAGTAGAGTAGAATTGTGCTCTTTTCTCAAAAGCAGAGTGTGTTTCTTGTAAGGCGAGCTAGCGTTTGTTTCCCAGTCCTAAATGGAGTTGAATCCCATGCAGTTTCTGTTCCTATGAGCAAGAGTTGTTTTCTGGTAAGGAAAGTAACTATTGAGCTCCCATTGCCACACACAGTGCAAATAGCACTCGAGTCTGTTCCCAGCAAATACAGTGTATCGGACTGAAGAGGAGCTACTGTTCTTGTCAGTTTCCTAAGCAGAGTTGAACTAGATATGGTCGGTGGTTGTAGGAAGCACAGTTCTTTTGTTCTGAGCAAGCTCACTGTTCGGACCCCATAGGAAACACAGTAGAGTAGAATTGTGCTGTTTTGTCAGAAGCAGAATGTGTTTCTTGTAAGGCGAGCTAGCGTTTTTTTCCCAGTCCTAAATGGAGTTGAATCCCATTCAGTTTCTGTTCCTAAGAGCAAGAGTTGTTTTCTGGTAAGGAAAGTAACTATTGAGCTCCCATTGCCATACACAGTGCAAATAGCACTCGCGTCTGTTCCCAGCAAATACAGTGTATCGGACTGAACTGGAGCTACTGTTCTTGTCAGTTTCCAAAGTAGAGTTGAACTAGATATGGTCGGTGTGTGTAGGAAGCACAGTTCTTTTGTTCTGAGCAAGCTCACTGTTCTGGCCTTATAGGAAACACAGTAGAGTAGAAGAGTGCTCTTTTCTCTAAAGCAGAGTGTGTTTCTTGTAAGGCGAGCTAGCGTTTGTTTCCCAGTCCTAAATGGAGTTGAATCACATTCAGTTTCTGGTCCTATGAGCAAGAGTTGTTTTATGGTAAGAAGAGTCACTATTGCGCTGCCATTGCCATACTCAGGACAAATAGCACTGTTGTCTGTTCCCAGGAGTACAGTGTATTGGACTGAAGAGGATCTACTGTTCTTGTCAGGTTTCTAAGCAGAATTGAACTAGGTGTGGTTTGTGTAGGAAGCACGTTTTTTTTGTTCTGAGCAAGCTCACTGTTCGGACCTCATAGGAAACACAGTAGAGTAGAAGAGTGCTCTATTCTCAAAAGCAGAGTGTGTTTCTTGTAAGGCGAGCTAGAGTTTGTTTCCTAGTCCTAAATGGAGTTCAATCACAGGCAGTTTCCGGTCCTATGAGAAAGAGTTGTTTTCTGGTAAGGAAAGTTACTGTTGTGCTCCCATTGCCATACATAGTGCAAATAGCACTAGCGTCTGTTCCCAGGAAGTACAGTGTATTGGACTGAATAGGAGCTACTGTTCTTGTCCTTTTTTTAAGCAGAGCTGAACTAGATATGGTCCGTGTGTGTAGGAAGCACGGTTCTTTTGTTCTGAGCAAGCTCACTGTTCTGGCCCTATAGGAAACACAGTAGAGTAGAAGAGTGCTCTTTTCTCTAAAGCAGAGTGTGTTTCTTGTAAGGAGAGCTAGCGTTTGTTTCCCAGTCCTAAATGGAGTTGAATCACATGCAGTTTCTGGTCCTACGAGCAAGAGTTGTTTTATGGTAAGAAGAGTCACTATTGTGCTGCCATTGCCATACACAGGACAAATAGCACTGTTGTCTGTTCCCAGGAGTACAGTGTATTGGACTGAAGAGGATCTACTGTTCTTGTCAGGTTCCTAAGCAGAATTGAACTAGATATGGCCATGTGTGTAGGAAGCACAGTTCTTTTGTTCTGAGCAAGCTCTCTGTTCGGATCCCATAGGAAACACCGTAGAGTAGATGAGTGCTCTTTTCTCAAAAGCAGAGTGTGTTTCTTGTAAGGTGAGCTAGTGTTTGTTTCCCAGTCCTAAATGGAGTTGAATCACATGCAGTTTCTGGGCCTTCGACCAAGAGTTGTTTTCTGGTAAGGAAAGTCACTATTGTGCTCCCATTGCCATACACAGTGCAAATAGCACATGCGTCTGTTCCCATCAAGTACAATGTATTGGACTGAAGAGGAGCAACTGTTCTTCTATGTTTCCTAAGCAGAGTTGAACTAGATATGGCCCGTGTGTCTAGGAAGCACAGTTCATTTGTTCTGAGCAAGCTAACTGTTCTGGCCCTATAGGAAACACAGTAGAGTAGAAGAGTGCTCTTTTCTCAAAAGCAGAGTGTGTTTCTTGTAAGGTGAGCTAGAGTTTGTTTCCCAGTCCTAAATGGAGTTGAGTCACATGCAGTTTTTGGTCCTATGAGCAAGAGTTGTTTTCTGGTAAGACGAGTCACTATTGTGCTCCAATTGCCATACACAGTGCACATAGCACTCGCGTCTGATCTCAGCAAGTACAGTGTATCGGACTGAAGAGGACCTGCTGTTCTTGTCAGTTTCGTAAGCAGAGTTGAAATAGATATGGATCGTGTGTTTAGGAAGCACAGTTATTATGTTCTGAGCAAGCTCACTGTTCTGGTCCTACAAGAAACATAATAGAGTAGAAGAGTGCTCTTTTCTCTAAAGCAGAGTGTGTTTCTTGGAAGGCGAGCTCGCGTTTGTTTCCCAGTCCTAAATGGAGTTGAATCACAGACAGTTTCTGGTCCTTCGAGCAAGAAATGTTTTCTGGTAAGGAAAGTCATTATTGTGCTCCCATTGCCATACACAGTGCAAATAGCACATGCGTCTGTTCCCAGCAAGTACAGTGTATTGGACTGAAGAGGAGCTACTGTTCTTGTCAGGTTCCTAAGCAGAGTTGAACTAGATATGGCCCGTGTGTGTAGGAAGCACAGTTCTTATGTTCTGAACAAGCTCACTGTTCTGGCCCTATAGGAAACACAGTAGAGTAGAAGAGTGCTCTTTTCTCTAAAGCAGAGTGTGTTTCTTGTAAGGCGAGCTAGCATTTGTTTCCCAGTCCTAAATGGAGTTGGTCACATGCAGTTTTTTGTCCTACGAGCAAGAGTTGTTTTCTGGTAAGACGAGTCACTATTGTTCTCCAATTGCCAAACACAGTGAAAATAGCACTCGCGACTGTTCCCCGCAAGTAAAGTGTATTGGATTGAAGAGGAGCTACTGTTCTTGTCAGTTTCCTAAGCAGAGTTGAACTAGATATGTCCCATGTGTGTAGGAAGCACAGTTCTTTTGTTCTGAGCAAGCTCACTGTTCTGGCCCTATAGAAAGCACAGTAGAGTAGAAGAGTGCTCTTTTCTCTAATGCAGAGTGTGTTTCTTGTAAGGCGAACTAGTGTTTGTTTCCCAGTCCTAAATGGAGTTGAATCACATGCAGTTTCTGGTCCTACGAGCAAGAGTTGTTTTATGGTAAGAAGAGTCACTATTGCGCTGCCATTGCCATACACAGGACAAATAGCACTGGCGTCTATTCCCAGCAAGTACAGTGTATTGAACTGAAGAGGATCTACTGTTCTTGTCAGGTTGCTAAGCAGACTTCAACTAGATATGGCCGTGTGTGTAGGAAGCACAGTTCGTTTGTTCTGAGGAAGCTCACTGTTCAGACCCTATAGGAAACACAGTAGAGTAGAATAGTGCTCTTTTCTCAAAAGCAGAGTGTGTTTCTTGTAAGGCGAGCTAGCGTTTGTTTCCCATTCCTAAATGGAGTTGAATCACATGCAGTTTCTGGTCCTATGAGCAAGAGTTGTTTTCTGGTAAGGAAAGTCACTATTGCGCTCCCATTGCCATACACAGTGCAAATAGCAATCGCGTCTGTTCCCTGCAAATACAGTGTATCAGACTGAAGAGGAGCTACTGTTCTTGTCAGTTTCCTAAGCAGAGTTGAACTAGATATGGCCCGTGTGTGTAGGAAGCACAGTTCTTATGTTCTAAGCAAGCTCACTGTACTGGCCCTATAGGAAACACAGGAGAGTAGAAGAGTGCTCTTTTCTCAAAAGCAGAGTGTGTTTCTTGTAAGGCAAGCTAGCGTTTGTTTCCTAGTCCTAAATGGAGTTGAATCACATGCAGTTTCAGGTCCTACGAACAAGAGTTGTTTTCTGGTAAGGAAAGTCACATTGCGCTCCCATTGCCATACACTGTGCAAATAGCACTTGCTTCTGTTCCCAGCAAGTACAGTGTATTGGACTGAAGAGGATCTACTGTTCTTGTCCGGTTCCTAAGCAGACTTGAACTAGATATGGCCGTGTGTGTAGGAAGCACAGTTCGTTTGTTCTGAGCAAGCTCACTGTTCGGACCCCATAGGAAACATAGTAGAGTAGATGAGTGCTCTTTTCTCAAAAGCAGAGTGTGTTTCTTGTAAGGTGAGCTAGTGTTTGTTTCCCAGTCCTAAATGGAGTTGAATCACATGCAGTTTCTGGGCCTTCGACCAAGAGTTGTTTTCTGGTAAGGAAAGTCACTATTGTGCTCCCATTGCCATATACAGTGCAAATAGCACATGCGTCTGTTCCCAGCAAGTACAGTTTATTGGACTGAAGAGGAGCTACTGTTCTTCTCAGTTTCCTATGCAGAGTTGAACTAGATATGGCCCGTGTGTCTAGGAAGCACAGTTCATTTGTTCTGAGCAAGCTAACTGTTCTGGGCCTATAGGAAACACAGTAGAGTAGAAGAGTGCTCTTTTCTCAAAAGCAGAGTGTGTTTCTTGTAAGGTGAGCTAGAGTTTGTTTCCCAGTCCTAAATGGAGTTGAGTCACATGCAGTTTTTGGTCCTATGAGCAAGAGTTGTTTTCTGGTAAGACGAGTCACTATTGTGCTCCAATTGCCATACACAGTGCACATAGCACTCGCGTCTGTTCTCAGCAAGTACAGTGTATCGGACTGAAGAGGACCTGCTGTTCTTGTCAGTTTCCTAAGCAGAGTTGAAATAGATATGGCCCGTGTGTTTAGGAACCACAGTTATTATGTTCTGAGCAAGCTCACTGTTCTGGTCCTACAAGAAACATAATAGAGTAGAAGAGTGCTCTTTTCTCTAAAGCAGAGTGTGTTTCTTGTAAGGCGAGCTAGCGTTTGTTTCCCAGTCCTAAATGGAGTTGAATCACAGACAGTTTCTGGTCCTTCGAGCAAGAAATGTTTTCTGGTAAGGAAAGTCATTATTGTGCTCCCATTGCCATACACAGTGCAAATAGCACATGCGTCTGTTCCCAGCAAGTACAGTGTATTGGACTGAAGAGGAGCTACTGTTCTTGTCAGGTTCCTAAGCAGAGTTGAAATAGATATGGCCCGTGTGTGTAGGAAGCACAGTTCTTATGTTCTGAGCAAGCTCACTGTTCTGGCCCTATAGGAAACACAGTAGAGTAGAAGAGTGCTCTTTTCTCTAAAGCAGAGTGTGTTTCTTGTAAGGCGAGCTAGCATTTGTTTCCCAGTCCTAAATGGAGTTGGTCACATGCAGTTTTTTGTCCTACGAGCAAGAGTTGTTTTCTGGTAAGACGAGTCACTATTGTTCTCCAATTGCCAAACACAGTGAAAATAGCACTCGCGTCTGTTCCCCGCAAGTAAAGTGTATTGGACTGAAGAGGAGCTACTGTTCTTGTCAGTTTCCTAAGCAGAGTTGAACTAGATATGTCCCGTGTGTGTAGGAAGCACAGTTCTTTTTTTCTGAGCAAGCTCACTGTTCTGGCCCTATAGGAAGCACAGTAGAGTAGAAGAGTGCTCTTTTCTCTAATGCAGAGTGTGTTTCTTGTAAGGCGAACTAGTGTTTGTTTCCCAGTCCTAAATGGAGTTGAATCACATGCAGTTTCTGGTCCTACGAGCAAGAGTTGTTTTATGGTAAGAAGAGTCACTATTGCGCTGCCATTGCCATACACAGGACAAATAGCACTGGCGTCTATTCCCAGCAAGTACAGTGTATTGAACTGAAGAGGATCTACTGTTCTTGTCAGGTTGCTAAGCAGACTTCAACTAGATATGGCCGTGTGTGTAGGAAGGACAGTTCGTTTGTTCTGAGCAAGCTCACTGTTCAGACCCTATAGGAAACACAGTAGAGTAGAAGAGTGCTCTTTTCTCAAAAGCAGAGTGTATTTCTTGTAAGGCGAGCTAGCGTTTGTTTCCCAGTTCTATATGGAGTTGAATCACATGCAGTTTCTGGTCCTACGAGCAAGAGTTGTTTTTTGGTAAGGAAAGTCACTATTGCGCTCCCATTGCCATAAACAGTGCAAATAGCACTCGCGTCTGTTCCCAGCAAGTACAGTATATTGGACTGAAGAGGAGCTAATGTTCTTGTCAGTTTCCTAAGCAGAGTTAAATGAGATATGTCCCGCGTGTGTAGGAAGCACAGTTCTTTTGTTCTGAGCAAGCTCACTGTTTGGACCCCATAGGAAACATAGTACAGTAGAAGAGTGCTCTTTTCTCTAAAGCAGAGTGTGTTTCTTTTAAGGCGAGCTAGCGTTTGTTTCCCAGTCCTAAATGGAGTTGAATCACATGCAGTTTCTGGTCCTACAAGCAAGAGTTGTTTTCTGGTAAGAGGAGTTACTATTGCGCTGCCATTGCCATACACAGGACAAATAGCACTGGCGTCTCTTCCCAGCAAGTACAGCGTATTGGACGGAAGAGGATCTACTGTTCTTGTCAAGTTCCTAATCAGACTTACACTAGATATGGCCATGTTTGTAGGAAGCACAGTTTTTTTGTTCTGAGCAAGCTCACTGTTCGGACCCCATAGGGAACACAGTAGAGTAGAAGAGTGCTCTTTTCTCTAAAGCAGAGTATGTTTCTTGTAAGGCGAGCTCGCCTTTGTTTACCAGTCCTAATTGGAGTTGTCACAGGCAGTTTTTGGTCCTACGAGCAAGAGTTGTTTTCTGGTAAGAAGAGTCACTATTGCGCTTCAATTGCCATACACAGTGAAAATAGCACTCGCGTCTGTTCTCAGCAAGCACAGTGTATTGGACTGAATAAAAGCTACTGTTCTTGTCAGTTTCCTAAGCAGAGTTGAACTAGATATGGCCCGTGTATAGGAAGCACAGTTCTTTTGTTCTGAGCAAGCTCACTGTTCTGGCCCTACAGGAAACACAGTAGAGTAGAAGAGTGCTCTTTCTCTAAAGCAGAGTGTGTTTCTTGTAAGGCGAGCTAGCGTTTGTTTCCCAGTCCTAAATGGAGTTGAATCACATGCAGTTTCTGGTCCTACGAGCAAGAGTTGTTTTATGGTAAGAAGAGTCACTATTGTGCTGCCATTGCCATACACAGGACAAATTCCACTGGCGTCTGTTCTGAGCAAGTACAGTGTATTGGACTGAAGAGGATCTACTGTTCTTGTCAGGTTCCTAAGCAGAATTGAACTAGATATGGCCGTGTGTGTAGGAAGCACAGTTCTTTTGTTCTGAGCAAGCTCACTGTTCGGACCCCATAGGAAACACAGTAGAGTTGAATTTTGCTCTTTTCTCAAAAGCAGAGTGTGTTTCTTGTAAGGCAAGCTAGCGTTTGTTTCCCAGTCCTAAATGGAGTTGAATCACATGCAGTTTCTGGTCCTATGAGCAAGAGTTGTTTTCTGGTAAGAAGAGTCAATATTGTGCTGCCATTGCACAACACAGGACAAATAGCACTGGCGTCTGTTCCCAGAAGTACAGTGTATTGGACTGAAGAGGATCTACTGTTCTTGTCAGGTTCCTAAGCAGAATTGAACTAGGTGTGACAGTGTGTGTAGGAATCACGTTTTTTTTTGTTCTGAGCAAGCTCACTGTTCGGACCTCACAGGAAACACAGTAGAGTAGAAGATTGCTCTTTTCTCAAAAGAAAAGTGTGTTTCTTGTAAGGCGAGCTAGCGTTTGTTTCCTAGCCCTAATTGGAGTTCAATCACAGGCAGTTTCCGGTCCTATGAGCAAGAGTTGTTTTCTGGTAAGGAAAGTTACTATTGTGCTCCCATTGCCATACACAGTGCAAATAGCACTCGCGTCTGTTCCCAGCAAGTACAGTGTATTGGACTAAATAGGAGCTACTGTTCTTGTCAGTTTCCTAAGGAGAGTTGAACTAGATATGGTCGGTGTCTGTAGGAAGCATAGTTCTTTTGTTCTGAGCAAGCTAACAGTTTGGACCCCATAGGAAACACAGTAGAGTAGAAGAGTGCTCTTTTCTCAAAAGCAGAGTGTGTTTCTTGTAAGGAGAGCTAGCGTTTGTTTCCCAGTCCTAAATGGAGTTCAATCCCATGCAGTTTCTGGTCCTATTGTCAAGAGTTGTTTTATGGTAAGAATAGTAAATATTGCGCTGCCATTGCCATACACAGGACAAATAGCACTGGAGTCTGTTCCCAGCAAGTACAGTGTATTGGACTGAAGAGGATCTACTGTTCTTGTCAGGTTCCTAAGCAGAATTGAACTAGATATGGCTGTGTGTGTAGGAAGCACAGTACTTTTGGTTTGAGCAAGTTCACTGTTCGGACATCTTAGGAAACACAATAGAGTAGAAGAGTGCTTTTTTCTCTAAATCAGAGTATGTTTCTTGTAAGGCGAGCTAGCATTTGTTTCCCAGTCCTAAATGGAGTTGCATCACATGCAGTTTCTGGTCCTATGAGCAAGAGTTGTTTTCTGCTAAGAAGAGTCACTATTTTGCTCCCATTGCCATACACAGTGCAAATAGCACTCGCGTCTGTTCCCAGCAAGTACAGTGTATCGGACTGTAGAGGAGCTACTGTTCTTGTCAGTTTCCTAAGCAGAGTTGAACGAGATATGGCCCGTGTGTGTAGGAAGCACAGTTCTTTTGTTCTGAGCAAGCTCACTGTTTGGACCCCATAGGAAACACAGTAGAGTAGAAGAGTGCTCTTTTCTCTAAAGCAGAGTGTTTTTCTTGTAAGGTGAGCTCGCGTTTGTTTCCCAGTCCTAAATGGAGTTGAGTCACATGCAGTTTTTGGTCCTATGAGCAAGAGTTGTTTTCTGGTAAAAAGAGTCACTATTGCACTCCAAATGCCATACACAGTGCAAATAGTACTCGCGTCTGCTCCCTTCAAGTACAGTGTATTGGACTGATTAGGAGCTACTGTTTTTGTCAGTTTCCTCAGCAGAGTTGACCTAGATAAGGTCCGTGTGTGGGAAGCACAGTTCTTTCGTTCTGAGCAAGCTCACTGTTGGACCCCATAGGAAACACAGAGGAGTAGAAGAGTGCTCTTTTCTCAAAAGCACAGTGTTTTTCTTGTAAGGCGAGCTAGCGTTTGTTTCCCAGTCCTAAATGGAGTTGAATCACATGCAGTTCCTGGTACTGCAAGCAAAAGTTGTTTTCTGGTAAGAAGAGTCACTATTGTGCTCCCATTGTCATACACAGGGCAAATAGCACTGGCGTCTGTTCTCAGCATGTACAGTGTATTGGACTGAAGAGGATCTACTGTTCTTGTCAGTTTCCTCAGCACAGTTGAACTAGATATGTTCCATGTGTGTCGGAAGCACAGTTCTTTTGTTCTGAGCAAGCTCACTGTTTGGACCCCATTGGAAACACAGTAGAGTAGAAGAGTGCTCTTTTCTCAAAAGCAGAGTGTGTTTCTTGGAAGACGAGCCGAGCTAGCGTTTGTTTCCCAGTCCTAAATGGAGTTGAATCACATGCAGTTTCTGGTCCTAGGAGCAAGAGTTGTTTTCTGGTAAGAAGAGTCACTATTGTGCTCTCATTGTCATTCACAGGGCAAATAGCACTGGCGTCTATTCCCAGCATGTACATTGTATTGGACTGAAGAGGATCTACTGTTCTTGTCAGGTTCCTAATCAGAGTTTAACTAGATATGGCCGTGTGTGTAGGAAGAACAGTTGTTTTGTTCTGAGCAAGCTCACTGTTCTGGCCCTATAGGAAACAAAGTAGAGTAGAAGAGTGCTCTTTTCTCTAAAGCAGAGTGTGTTTCTTGTAAGGCGAGCTAGAGTTTGTTTCCCACTCCTAAATGGAGTTGAATCACATGCAGTTTCTGGTCCTACGAGCAAGAGTTCTTTTATGGTAAGAATAGTCATTATTGCGCTGCCATTGCCATGCACAGGACAAATAGCACTGGCGTATGTTCCCAGCAAGTACAGTGTATTGGACTGAAGAGGATCTACTGTTCTTGTCAGGTTCCTAATCAGAATTGAACTAGATATGGCCATGTGTGTAGGAAGCACAGTTCTTTTGTTCTGAGCAACCTCACTGTTCTGGCCCTACAGGAAACACAGTAGAGTAGAAGAGTGCTCTTTTCTCAAAAGCAGAGTGTGTTTCTTGTAAGGCGAGGTCGCGTTTGTTTCCCAGTCCTAAATGGAGTTGAGTCACATGCAGTTTTTTGTCCTACAAGCAAGAGTTGTTTTTTGGTAAGACGAGTCACTATTGTGCTCCAGTTGCCATACACAGTGCAAATAGCACTCGCGTCTGTTCCGAGCAAGTACAGTGTATTGGACTGAAGAGGATCTACTGTTCTTGTCAGGTTCCTAAGCAGAGTTGAACTAGATATGGTCCTTGTGTGTAGGAAGCACAGTTGTTTTGTTCTGAGCAAGCTCACTGTTTAGACCCCATAGGAAACACAGTAGAGTAGAAGAGTGCTCTTTTCTCAAAAGCAGAGTGTGTTTCTTGTAAGGCGAGCTAGCGTTTGTTTCCCAGTCCTAAATGTAGTTGAATCCCATGCAGTTTCTCGTCCTATGACCAAGAGTTTTTTTCTGGTAAGAAGAGTCACTATTGCGCTGCCATTGCCATACACAGGACAAATAGCACTGTTGTCTGTTCCAAGCAGTACAGTGTATTGGACTGAATAGGATCTACTGTTCTTGTCAGGTTCCTAAGCAGAATTGACCTAGGTATGGTGGTGTGTGTAGGAAGCACGGTTTTTTTGTTCTGAGCAAGCTCACTGTTCGGACCTCATAGGAAACACAGTAGAGTAGAAGAGTGCTCTTTTCTCAAAAGCAGAGTGTGTTTCTTGTAAGGCGAGCTAGCGTTTGTTTCCTAGTCCTAAATGGAGTTCAATCACAGGCAGTTTCCGG
The DNA here is from genome assembly GCF_949786415.1 of Peromyscus eremicus. NCBI lineage: Eukaryota > Metazoa > Chordata > Mammalia > Rodentia > Cricetidae > Peromyscus > Peromyscus eremicus. Next base: position 18,846 of record NW_026735570.1, on the reverse strand, counting down.
TCCAATGAGCAAGAGTTGTTTTCTGGTAAGGAAAATCACTATTGTGCTCATATTGCCATACACAGTGCAAATAGCACTCGCGTCTGATCCCAGCAAGTACAGTGTATTGGACTGAATAGGAGCTACTGTTCTTGTCAGTTTTCTAAGTAGAGTTGATTTGATATGGCCGTGTGTAGGAAGCACAGTTCTTTTGTTCTGAGCAAGCTCACTGTTTGGACCCCATTGGAAACACAGTAGAGTAGAAGAGTGCTCTTTTCTCAAAAGCAGAGTGTATTTCTTATAAGGCGAGCCGAGCTAGCGTTTGTTTCCCAGTCCTAAATGGAGTTGAATCACATGCAATTTCTGGTACTATGAGCAAGAGTTGTTTTCTTGTAAGGAAAGTCACTATTGTGCTCATATTGCCATACACAGTGCAAATAGCACTCGTGTCTGTTCCCAGCAAGTACAGTGTATTGGACTCAATAGGAGCTACTGTTCTTGTCAGTTTCCTAAGCAGAGTTGAACTAGTTATGGCCGTGTGTAGGAAGCACATTTTTTTTGTTCTGAGCAAGCTCACTGTTCGGAAACCATAGGAAACACAGTAGAGTATAGAGTGCTCTTTTCTCAAAAGCAGAGTGTGTTTCTTTGAAGGCGAGCTAGCGATGGTTCCCAGTCATAAATGGAGTTGAGTCACATGCAGTTTTTTGTCCTATGAGCAAGAGTTGTTTTCTGGTAAGACGTGTCACTATTGTGCTCCAATAGCAATACACAGTGCAAATAGCACTCGCGTCTGTTCCCCGCAAGTACAGTGTATTGGACTGAAGAGGAGCTACTGTTCTTGTCAGTTTCCTAAGCAGAGTTGAACTAGATATGGCCCGTGTGTAGGAAGCACAGTTCTTTTGTTCTGAGCAAGCTCACTCTTCTGGCCCTATAGGAAACACAGTAGAGTAGAAGAGTGCTCTTTTCAATAAAGCAGAGTGTGTTTCTTGTAAGGCGAGCTAGCGTTTGTTTCCAAGTCCGAAATGGAGTTGAATCACATGCAGTGTCTGGTCCTACGAGCAAGAGTTGTTTTATGGTATGAAGAGTCACTATTGCGCTGCCATTGCCCTACACGGGACAAATAGCACTGGCGACTCTTCCCAGCAAGTACAGTGTATTGGACTGAAGAGGATCTACTGTTCTTGTCAGGTTCCTAAGCAGAATTGAACTAGATATGGCCGTGTGTGTAGGAAGCACAGTTCTTTTGTTCTGAGCAAGCTTACTGTTCGGACCACATAGGAAACACAGTAGAGTAGAATTGTGCTCATTTCTCAAAAGCAGAGGGTGTTTCTTGGAAGGCGAGCTAGCGTTTGTTTCCCAGTCTTTAATGGAGTTGAATCACATGCAGTTTCTGGTCCTACGAGCAAGAGTTGTTTTCTGGTAAGGAAAGTAACTATTGAGCTCCCATTGCCATACACAGTGCAAATAACACTCGCGTCTGTTCCCAGCAAATACAGTGTATCAGACTGAAGAGGAGCTACAGTTCTTTCAGTTTCCTAAGCAGAGTTGAACTAGATATGGTCCGTGTGTGTAGGAAGCACAGTTCTTTTCTTCTGAGCAAGCTCACTGTTTGGAACCCATAGGAAACACAGTAGAGTAGAAGAGTGCTCTTTTCTTAACAGCAGAGTGTGTTTCTTGTAAGGCGAGCTAGCGTTTGTTTCCCAGTCCTAAATGGAGTTGAATCACATGCAGTTTCTGGTCCTACAAACAAGAGTTGTTTTCTGTTAAGAAGAGTCACTATTGCGCTGCCATTGCCATACACAGGACAAATAGCACTGGCGTCTTTTCGCAGCAAGTACAGTGTATTGGACGGAAGAGGATCTACTGTACTTGTCAGGTTCCTAAGCAGATTTGAACTAGATATGGCCGTGTGTGTAGGAAGCACAGTTTTTTTGTTCTGAGCAAGCTCACTGTTCGGACGCCATAGGAAACACAGTAGAGTAGAAGAGTGCTCTTTTCTCTAAAGCAGAGTGTGTTTCTTGTAAGGCGAGCTCGTGTTTGTTTCCCAGTCCTAAATGGAGTTGAGAATCAGGCAGTTTTTGGTCCTACGAGCAAGAGTTGTTTTCTGGTAAGAAGAGTCACTATTGTGCTCCAATTCCATACACAGTGCAAATAGCTCTCGCATCTGTTCCCAGCAAGTATAGTGTATTGGACTGAATAGGAGCTACTGTTCTTGTCAGTTTCCTAAGCAGAGTTGAGCTTAATATTTCCCGTGTAGGAAGCACAGTTCTTTTGTTCTGATCAAGCTCACTGTTTGGACCCCATAGGAAACACAGTAGAGTAGCAGAGTGCTCTTTTCTCTAAAGCAGAATGTGTTTCTTGTAAGGCGAGCTAGCGTTTGTTTCCCAGTCCTAAATGGAGTTGAATCACATCCAGTTTCTGGTCCTACGAGCAAGAGTTGTTTTATGGTAAGAAGAGTCACTATTGCGCTGCCATTGCCATACACAGGACAAATAGCACTGGCGTTTTTTCCCAGCAAGTACAGTGTATTGGACTGAAGAGGATCTACTGTTCTTGTCAGGTTCCTAATCAGAATTGAACTAGATATGGCCGTGTGTGTAGGAAGCACAGTTCTTTTTTCTGAGCAAGCTCACTGTTTGAACCACATAGGAAACACAGTAGAGTAGAACAGTGCTCTTTTCTCAAAAGCAGAGTGTGTTTCATGTAAGGCGAGCTAGCATTTGTTTCCCAGTCCTAAATGAAGTTGAATCACATGCAGTTTCTGGTCCTACGAGCAAGAGTTGTTTTCTGGTAAGGAAAGTCACTATTGCGCTCCCATTGCCATACACAGTGCAAATAGCCCTCCCGTCTGTTCCCAGCAAGTACAGTGTATCGGACTCTAGAGGATCTACTGTTCTTGTCAGGTTCCTAAGCAGACTTGAACTAGATATGGCCGTGTTTGTTGGAAGCACAGTTTTTTTGTTCTGAGCAAGCTCACTGTTCGGAACACATAGGAAACAGTAGAGTAGAAGAGTGCTCTTTTCTCAAAAGCAGAGTGTGTTTCTTGGAAGGCGAGCTAGCGTTTGTTTCCCAGTCCTAAATGGAGTTGAATCACATCCAGTTTCTGGTCCTACGAGCAAGAGTTGTTTTCTGGTAAGACGAGTCACTATTGTGCTCCAATTGCCATACACAGTGCAAATAGCACTGGCGTCTATTCCCAGCATGTACAGTGTATTGGACTGAATAGGAGCTACTGTTCTTGTCAGTTTCCTAAGCAGAGTTGAAGTAGATATGGTCCGTGTGTGTAGGATGCACAGTTCTTTTGTTCTCAGCAAGCTCACTGTTCTGGCCATATAGGAAACACAGTAGAGTAGAAGAGTGCTCTTTTCTCAAAAGCAGAGTGTGTTTCTTGTAAGGCGAGCTAGCGTTTGTTTCCCAGTCCTAAATGGAGTTGAATCACATGCAGTTTCTGGTCCTACGAGCAAGAGTTGTTTTCTGGTAAGGAAGTCACTATTGTGCTCCCATTGACATACAGAGTGCAAATAGCACTCGCGTCTGTTCCCAGCAAGTACAGTGTATCGGACTGAAGAGGAGCTACTGTTCTTGTCAGTTTCCTAAGCAGAGTTTCACGAGATATGGCCCGTGTGTGTAGGAAGCACAGTTCTTTTGTTCTGAGCAAGCTCACTGTTTGGACCCTATAGGAAACACAGTAGAGTAGAAGAGTGCTCTTTTCTCTAAAGCAGAGTGTTTTTCTTGTAAGGCGAGCTAGCGTTTGTTTCCCAGTCCTAAATGGAGTTGAATCACATGCAGTTCCTGGTATTGCGAGCAAAAGTTGTTTTCTGGTAAGAAGAGTCACTATTGTGCTCCCATTGTCATACACAGGGCAAATAGCACTGGCGTCTGTTCTCAGCATGTACAGTGTATTGGACTGAAGAGGATCTACTGTTCTTGTCAGTTTCCTCAGCACAGTTGAACTAGATATGTTCCATGTTCTTTTGTTCTGAGCAAGCTCACTGTTTGGACCGCATTGGAAACACAGTAGAGTAGAAGAGTGCTCTTTTCTCAAAAGCAGAGTGTGTTTCTTGAAAGACGAGCCGAGCTAGCGTTTGTTTCCCAGTCCTAAACGGAGTTGAATCACATGCAGTTTCTGGTCCTACGAGCAAGAGTTGTTTTATGGTAAGAAGAGTCACTATTGCGCTGCCATTGCCATACACAGGACAAATAACACTGTTGTCTGTTCCCAGGAGTACAGTGTATTGGACTGAAGAGGATCTACTGTTCTTGTCAGGGTCCTAAGCAGAGTTGAACTAGGTGTGGCGGTGTGTGTAGGAAGCACGTTTTTTTTTGTTCTGAGCAAGCTCACTGTTCGGACCTCATAGGAAACACAGTAGAGTAGAAGAGTGCTCTTTTCTCAAAAGCAGAGTGTGTTTCATGTAAGGCAAGCTAGAGTTTGTTTCCTAGTCCAAAATTGAGTTCAATAACAGGCAGTTTCCGGTCCTATGAGCAAGAGTTGTTTTCTAGTAAGGAAAGTTACTATTGTGCTCCCATTGCCATACACAGTGCAAATAGCACTCGCGTCTGTTCCCAGGAAGTACAGTGTATTGGACTGAAGAGGAGCTACTGTTCTTGTCAGTTTCCTAAGCAGAGTTGAACTAGATATGGCCCGTGTGTGTAGGAAGCACAGTTCTTTTTATCTGAGCAAGCTCACTGTTCTGGCCCTATGGGAAACACAGTAGAGTAGAAGAGTGCTCTTTTCTCAAAAGCAGAGTGTGTTTCTTGTAAAGCGAGCTAGAGTTTGTTTCCCAGTCCTAAATGGAGTTGAATCACATGCAGTTTCTGGTCCTATGAGCAAGAGTTGTTTTATGGTAAGAAGAGTCACTATTGCGCTGCCATTGCCATACACAGGACAAATAGCACTGGCGTCTGTTCCCAGCAAGGATAGTGTATTGGACTGAAGAGGATCTACTGTTCTTGTCAGGTTCCTAAGCAGAATTGAACTAGATATGGCCGTGTGTGTAGGAAGCACAGTTCTTTTGTTCTGAGCAAGCTCTCTGTTCAGACCCCATAGGAAACACAGTAGAGTAGAATTGTGCTCTTTTCTCAAAAGCAGAGTATGTTTCTTTTAAGGCGAGCTAGCGTTTGTTTCCCAGTCCTAAATGGAGTTGAATCCCATGCAGTTTCTGTTCCTATGGGCAAGAGTTGTTTTCTGGTAAGGAAAGTAACTATTGAGCTCCCATTGCCATACACAGTGCAAATAGCACTCGAGTCTGTTCCCAGCAAATACAGTGTATTGGACTGAAGAGGAGCTACTGTTCTTGTCAGTTTCCTAAGCAGAGTTGAACTAGATATGGCCGTGTGTGTAGAATGCACAGTTCTTTTGTTCTGAGCAAGTTCACTGTTCGGACCTCTTAGGAAACACAATAGAGTAGAAGAGTGCTTTTTTATCTAAATCAGAGTGTGTTTCTTGTAAGTCGAGTTAGTGTTTGTATCCCACTCCTAAATGGAGATGAATCACATGCAGTTTCTGGTCCTACGAGCAAGAGTTGTTTTCTGGTAAGAAGAGTCACTATTGTGCTTCCATTGTCATACAAAAGGGCCAATAGCACACGCGTCTGTTCCCAGCATGTACAGTGTATTGGAATGAAGAGGATCTACTGTTCTTGTCAGGTTCCTAAGCAGAGTTGAACTAGATATGGCCATGTGTGTAGGAAGCACAGTTCTTTTGTTCTGAGCAAGCTCACTGTTCTGGCCCTATAGGAAACACAGTAGAGTAGAAAAGTGCTCTTTTCTCAAAAGCAGATTGTGTTTCTTGTAAGGCGAGCTAGAATTTGTTTCCCAGACCTATATGGAGTTGAATCACATGCAGTTTCTGGTCCTACGATCAAGAGTTGTTTTTGGTAAGGAAAGTCTCTATTGCGCTCTCATTGCCATACATAGTGCAAATAGCACTCGCGTCTGTTCCCAGCAAGTACAGTGTATGGGACTGAAGAGGAGCTACTGTTCTTGTCAGTTTCCTAAGCAGAGTTGAACTAGATATGGCCCGCGTGTTTAGGAAGCACAGTTCTTTTGTTCTGAGCAAGCTGTCTGTTCGGACCCCATAGGAAACTCAGTAGAGTAGAATTGTGCTCTTTTCTCAAAAGCAGAGTGTGTTTCTTGTAAGGCGAGCTAGCGTTTGTTTCCCAGTCCTAAATGGAGTTGAATCCCATGCAGTTTCTGTTCCTATGAGCAAGAGTTTTTTTCTGGAAAGGAAAGTAACTATTGAGCTCCCATTGCCATACACAGTGCAAATAGCACTCGCGTCTCTTCCCAGCAAATACAGTGTATCGGACTGAAGAGGAGCTACAGTTCTTGTCAGTTTCCTAAGCAGAGTTGAACTCGATATGGTCGGTGTTTGAAAGAAGCACAGTTCTTTTGTTCTGAGCAAGCTCACTGTTTGGACCCCATAGGAAACTCAGTAGAGTAGAAGAGTGCTCTTTTCTCAAAAGCAAAGTGTGTTTCTTGTAAGGCGAGCTAGCGTTTGTTTCGCAGTCCTAAATGGAGTGGAATCACATGCAGTTTCTGGTCCTATGAGCAAGAGTTGTTTTCTGGTAAGGAAAGTCACTATTGCGCTCCCATTGCCATACACAGTGCAAATAGCACATGCGTCTGTTCCCAGCAAATACAGTGTATCAGACTGAAGAGGAGCTACTGTTCTTGTCAGTTTCCTAAGCAGAGTTGAACTAGATATGGCTCGTGTGTGTAGGAAGCACAGTTCTTTTGTTCTGAGCAAGCTCACTGTTCTGGCCCTATAGGAAACACAGTAGAGTAGAAGAGTGCTCTTTTCTCAAAAGCAGAGTGTGTTTCATGTAAGGCAAGCTAGAGTTTGTTTCCTAGTCCAAAATTGAGTTCAATAACAGGCAGTTTCCGGTCCTATGAGCAAGAGTTGTTTTCTAGTAAGGAAAATTACTATTGTGCTCCCATTGCCATACACAGTGCAAATAGCACTCGCGTCTGTTCCCAGGAAGTACAGTGTATTGGACTGAAGAGGAGCTACTGTTCTTGTCAGTTTCCTAAGCAGAGTTGAACTAGATATGGCCCGTGTGTGTAGGAAGCACAGTTCTTTTTATCTGAGCAAGCTCACTGTTCTGGCCCTATGGGAAACACAGTAGAGTAGAAGAGTGCTCTTTTCTCAAAAGCAGAGTGTGTTTCTTGTAAAGCGAGCTAGAGTTTGTTTCCCAGTCCTAAATGGAGTTGAATCACATGCAGTTTCTGGTCCTATGAGCAAGAGTTGTTTTATGGTAAGAAGAGTCACTATTGCGCTGCCATTGCCATACACAGGACAAATAGCACTGGCGTCTGTTCCCAGCAAGGATAGTGTATTGGACTGAAGAGGATCTACTGTTCTTGTCAGGTTCCTAAGCAGAATTGAACTAGATATGGCCGTGTGTGTAGGAAGCACAGTTCTTTTGTTCTGAGCAAGCTCTCTGTTCAGACCCCATAGGAAACACAGTAGAGTAGAATTGTGCTCTTTTCTCAAAAGCAGAGTATGTTTCTTTTAAGGCGAGCTAGCGTTTGTTTCCCAGTCCTAAATGGAGTTGAATCCCATGAAGTTTCTGTTCCTATGGGCAAGAGTTGTTTTCTGGTAAGGAAAGTAACTATTGAGCTCCCATTGCCATACACAGTGCAAATAGCACTCGAGTCTGTTCCCAGCAAATACAGTGTATTGGACTGAAGAGGAGCTACTGTTCTTGTCAGTTTCCTAAGCAGAGTTGAACTAGATATGGCCGTGTGTGTAGAATGCACAGTTCTTTTGTTCTGAGCAAGTTCACTGTTCGGACCTCTTAGGAAACACAATAGAGTAGAAGAGTGCTTTTTTATCTAAATCAGAGTGTGTTTCTTGTAAGTCGAGTTAGTGTTTGTATCCCACTCCTAAATGGAGATGAATCACATGCAGTTTCTGGTCCTACGAGCAAGAGTTGTTTTCTGGTAAGAAGAGTCACTATTGTGCTTCCATTGTCATACAAAAGGGCCAATAGCACACGCGTCTGTTCCCAGCATGTACAGTGTATTGGAATGAATAGGAGCTACTGTTCTTGTCAGGTTCCTAAGCAGAGTTGAACTAGATATGGCCATGTGTGTAGGAAGCACAGTTCTTTTGTTCTGAGCAAGCTCACTGTTCTGGCCCTATAGGAAACACAGTAGAGTAGAAAAGTGCTCTTTTCTCAAAAGCAGATTGTGTTTCTTGTAAGGCGAGCTAGAATTTGTTTCCCAGACCTATATGGAGTTGAATCACATGCAGTTTCTGGTCCTACGATCAAGAGTTGTTTTTGGTAAGGAAAGTCTCTATTGCGCTCTCATTGCCATACATAGTGCAAATAGCACTCGCGTCTGTTCCCAGCAAGTACAGTGTATGGGACTGAAGAGGAGCTACTGTTCTTGTCAGTTTCCTAAGCAGAGTTGAACTAGATATGGCCCGCGTGTTTAGGAAGCACAGTTCTTTTGTTCTGAGCAAGCTGTCTGTTCGGACCCCATAGGAAACTCAGTAGAGTAGAATTGTGCTCTTTTCTCAAAAGCAGAGTGTGTTTCTTGTAAGGCGAGCTAGCGTTTGTTTCCCAGTCCTAAATGGAGTTGAATCCCATGCAGTTTCTGTTCCTATGAGCAAGAGTTTTTTTCTGGAAAGGAAAGTAACTATTGAGCTCCCATTGCCATACACAGTGCAAATAGCACTCGCGTCTCTTCCCAGCAAATACAGTGTATCGGACTGAAGAGGAGCTACAGTTCTTGTCAGTTTCCTAAGCAGAGTTGAACTCGATATGGTCGGTGTTTGAAAGAAGCACAGTTCTTTTGTTCTGAGCAAGCTCACTGTTTGGACCCCATAGGAAACTCAGTAGAGTAGAAGAGTGCTCTTTTCTCAAAAGCAAAGTGTGTTTCTTGTAAGGCGAGCTAGCGTTTGTTTCGCAGTCCTAAATGGAGTGGAATCACATGCAGTTTCTGGTCCTATGAGCAAGAGTTGTTTTCTGGTAAGGAAAGTCACTATTGCGCTCCCATTGCCATACACAGTGCAAATAGCACATGCGTCTGTTCCCAGCAAGTACAGTGTATCAGACTGAAGAGGAGCTACTGTTCTTGTCAGTTTCCTAAGCAGAGTTGAACTAGATATGGCCCGTGTTTGTAGGAAGCACAGTTCTTATGTTCTGAGCAAGCTCACTGTTCTGGCCCTATAGGAAACTCAGTAGAGTAGAAGAGTGCACTTTTCTTAAAAGCAGAGTGTGTTTCTTGTAAGGCGAGCTCGCATTTGTTTCCCCGTCCTAAATGGAGTTGAGTCACATGCAGGTTTTGGTCCTACTAGCAAGAGTTGTTTTCTGGTAAGAAGAGTCACTGTTGTGCTCCAAATGCCATATACAGTGCAAATAGCAATCGCGTCTGTTCCCAGCAAGTACAGTGTCTCGGACTGAATAGGAGCTACTGTTCTTGTCAGGTTCCTAAGCAGAGTTGAACTAGATATGGTCCATGTGTGTAGGAAGCACAGTTCTTTTGTTGTCAGCAAGCTCACTGTTCTGGCCCTATAGGAAACACAGTAGAGTAGAAGAGTGCTCTTTTCTCAAAAGCAGAGTGTGTTTCTTGTAAGGCGAGCTAGCGTTTGTTTCCCAGTCCTAAATGGAGTTGAATCACATGCAGTTTCTGGTCCTACGAGCAAGAGTTGGTTTCTGGTAAGGAAGTCACTATTGTGTTCCCATTGCCTTACACAGTGCAAATAGCACTCGCGTCTGTTCCCAGCAAGTACAGTGTATAGGACTGAAGAGGAGCTACTGTTCTTGTCAGTATCATAAGCAGAGTTGAACTAGATATGGCCCGTGTTAAGGAAGCACAGTTCTTTTGTTCTGAGGAAGCTCACTGTTTGGTCCCCATAGGAAACACAGTAGAGTAGAAGAGTGCTCTTTTCTCTAAAGCAGAGTGTTTTTTCTTGTAAGGTGAGCTTGCGTTTGTTTCCCAGTCCTAAATGGAGTTGAGACACATGCAGTTTTTGGTCCTAAGAGCAAGAGTTGTTTTCTGGTACGAAGAGTCACTATTGTGCTCCAAATGCCATACACAGTGCAAATAGTACTCGCGTCTGTTCCCTTCAAGTACAGTGTATTGGACTGATTAGGAGCTACTGTTCTTGTCAGTTTCCTCAGCAGAGTTAAACTAGATATGGTCCGTGTGTGGGAAGCACAGTTCTTTTGTTCTGAGCAAGTTCACTCTTTGGACCCCTTTGGAAACACAGTAGAGTAGAAGAGTGCTCTTTTCTCTAAATCAGATTGTGTTTCTTGTAAGGCAAGCTAGCATTTGTTTCCCAGTCCTAAATGGAGTTGAATCACATGCAGTTTCTGGTCCTATGAGCAAGAGTTGTTTTATGGTAAGAAGAGTCACTATTGCGCTGCCATTGCCATACACAGGACAAATAGCACTGGCGTCTGTTCCCAGCAAGGATAGTGTATTGGACTGAAGAGGATCTACTGTTCTTGTCAGGTTCCTAAGCAGAATTGAACTAGATATGGCCGTGTGTGTAGGAAGCACAGTTCTTTTGTTCTGAGCAAGCTCTCTGTTCAGACCCCATAGGAAACACAGTAGAGTAGAATTGTGCTCTTTTCTCAAAAGCAGAGTATGTTTCTTGTAAGGCGAGCTAGCGTTTGTTTCCCAGTCCTAAATGGAGTTGAATCCCATGCAGTTTCTGTTCCTATGGGCAAGAGTTGTTTTCTGGTAAGGAAAGTAACTATTGAGCTCCCATTGCCATACACAGTGCAAATAGCACTCGAGTCTGTTCCCAGCAAATACAGTGTATCGGACTGAAGAGGAGCTACTGTTCTTGTCAGTTTCCTAAGCAGAGTTGAACTAGATATGGCCGTGTGTAGAATGCACAGTTCTTTTGTTCTGAGCAAGTTCACTGTTCTGGCCCTATAGGAAACACAGTAGAGTAGAAGAGTGCTTTTTTATCTAAATCAGAGTGTGTTTCTTGTAAGTCGAGTTAGTGTTTGTATCCCACTCCTAAATGGAGATGAATCACATGCAGTTTCTGGTCCTACGAGCAAGAGTTGTTTTCTGGTAAGAAGAGTCACAATTGTGCTTCCATTGTCATACAAAAGGGCCAATAGCACACGCGTCTGTTCCCAGCATGTACAGTGTATTGGAATGAAGAGGATCTACTGTTCTTGTCAGGTTCCTAAGCAGAGTTGAACTAGATATGGCCATGTGTGTAGGAAGCACAGTTCTTTTGTTCTGAGCAAGCTCACTGTTCTGGCCCTATAGGAAACACAGTAGAGTAGAAAAGTGCTCTTTTCTCAAAAGCAGATTGTGTTTCTTGTAAGGCGAGCTAGAATTTGTTTCCCAGACCTATATGGAGTTGAATCACATGCAGTTTCTGGTCCTACGATCAAGAGTTGTTTTTGGTAAGGAAAGTCTCTATTGCGCTCTCATTGCCATACATAGTGCAAATAGCACTCGCGTCTGTTCCCAGCAAGTACAGTGTATGGGACTGAAGAGGAGCTACTGTTCTTGTCAGTTTCCTAAGCAGAGTTGAACTAGATATGGCCCGCGTGTTTAGGAAGCACAGTTCTTTTGTTCTGAGCAAGCTGTCTGTTCGGACCCCATAGGAAACTCAGTAGAGTAGAATTGTGCCCTTTTCTCAAAAGCAGAGTGTGTTTCTTGTAAGGCGAGCTAGCGTTTGTTTCCCAGTCCTAAATGGAGTTGAATCCCATGCAGTTTCTGTTCCTATGAGCAAGAGTTTTTTTCTGGAAAGGAAAGTAACTATTGAGCTCCCATTGCCATACACAGTGCAAATAGCACTCGCGTCTCTTCCCAGCAAATACAGTGTATCGGACTGAAGAGGAGCTACAGTTCTTGTCAGTTTCCTAAGCAGAGTTGAACTCGATATGGTCGGTGTTTGAAAGAAGCACAGTTCTTTTGTTCTGAGCAAGCTCACTGTTTGGACCCCATAGGAAACTCAGTAGAGTAGAAGAGTGCTCTTTTCTCAAAAGCAAAGTGTGTTTCTTGTAAGGCGAGCTAGCGTTTGTTTCGCAGTCCTAAATGGAGTGGAATCACATGCAGTTTCTGGTCCTATGAGCAAGAGTTGTTTTCTGGTAAGGAAAGTCACTATTGCGCTCCCATTGCCATACACAGTGCAAATAGCACATGCGTCTGTTCCCAGCAAGTACAGTGTATCAGACTGAAGAGGAGCTACTGTTCTTGTCAGTTTCCTAAGCAGAGTTGAACTAGATATGGCCCGTGTGTGTAGGAAGCACAGTTCTTATGTTCTGAGCAAGCTCACTGTTCTGGCCCTATAGGAAACTCAGTAGAGTAGAAGAGTGCACTTTTCTTAAAAGCAGAGTGTGTTTCTTGTAAGGCGAGCTCGCATTTGTTTCCCCGTATAAAATGGAGTTGAGTCACATGCAGTTTTTGGTCCTACTAGCAAGAGTTGTTTTCTGGTAAGAAGAGTCACTGTTGTGCTCCAAATGCCATATACAGTGCAAATAGCAATCGCGTCTGTTCCCAGCAAGTACAGTGTCTCGGACTGAATAGGAGCTACTGTTCTTGTCAGGTTCCTAAGCAGAGTTGAACTAGATATGGTCCATGTGTGTAGGAAGCACAGTTCTTTTGTTGTCAGCAAGCTCACTGTTCTGGCCCTATAGGAAACGCAGTAGAGTAGAAGAGTGCTCTTTTCTCAAAAGCAGAGTGTGTTTCTTGTAAGGCGAGCTAGCGTTTGTTTCCCAGTCCTAAATGGAGTTGAATCACATGCAGTTTCTGGTCCTACGAGCAAGAGTTGGTTTCTGGTAAGGAAGTCACTATTGTGTTCCCATTGCCTTACACAGTGCAAATAGCACTCGCGTATGTTCCCAGCAAGTACAGTGTATAGGACTGAAGAGGAGCTACTGTTCTTGTCAGTATCATAAGCAGAGTTGAACTAGATATGGCCCGTGTTAAGGAAGCACAGTTCTTTTGTTCTGAGGAAGCTCACTGTTTGGACCCCATAGGAAACACAGTAGAGTAGAAGAGTGCTCTTTTCTCTAAAGCAGAGTGTTTTTTCTTGTAAGGTGAGCTTGCGTTTGTTTCCCAGTCCTAAATGGAGTTGAGACACATGCAGTTTTTGGTCCTAAGAGCAAGAGTTGTTTTCTGGTACGAAGAGTCACTATTGTGCTCCAAATGCCATACACAGTGCAAATAGTACTCGCGTCTGTTCCCTTCAAGTACAGTGTATTGGACTGATTAGGAGCTACTGTTCTTGTCAGTTTCCTCAGCAGAGTTAAACTAGATATGGTCCGTGTGTGGGAAGCACAGTTCTTTTGTTCTGAGCAAGTTCACTCTTTGGACCCCTTTGGAAACACAGTAGAGTAGAAGAGTGCTCTTTTCTCAAAAGCAGAGTGTGTTTCATGTAAGGCGAGCTAGCATTTGTTTCCCAGTCCTAAATGGAGTTGAATCACATGCAGTTTCTGGTCCTACGAGCAAGAGTTGTTTTCTGGTAAGGAAAGTCACTATTGCGCTCCCATTGCCATACACAGTGCAAATAGCACTCGCGTCTGTTCCCAGCAATTACAGTGTATTGGACTGAATAGGAGCTACTGTTCTTGTCAGTTTCCTAAGCAGAGTTGAACTAGATATGACCCTGTGTGTAGGAAGCACAGTTCTTTCGTTCTGAGCAAGCTCACTGTCTGGCCCTATAGGAATCACAGTAGAGTAGAAGAGTGCTCTTTTCTCAAAAGCAGAGTGTGTTTCTTGTAAGGGGAGCTAGCATTTGTTTTCCAGTCCTATATGGAGTTGAATCTCATGCAGTTTCTGGTCCTACGAACAAGAGTTGTTTTCTGGTAAGGAAAGTCACTATTGCGCTCCCATTGCCATACACAGTGCAAATAGCACTCACGTCTGTTCCCAGCAAGTACAGTGTATCGGACTGAATAGGAGCTACTGTTCTTGTCAGTTTCCTAAGCAGAGTTGAACGAGATATGTCCCGCGTGTGTAGGAAGCACAGTTCTTTTGTTCTGAGCAAGCTCACTGTTTGGACCCCATAGGAAACACAGTAGAGTAGAAGAGTGCTCTTTTCTCAAACAGAGTGTGTTTCTTGTAGGGCGAGCTAGCGTTTGTTTTCCAGTCCTAAATGGAGTTGAATCACATGCAGTTTCTGGTCCTACAAGTAAGAGTTGTTTTCTGCTTAGAAGAGTCACTATTGCGCTGCCTTTGCCATACACAGGACAAATAACACTGGCGTGTTTTCCCAGCAAGTACAGTGTATTGAATGGAAGAGGATCTACTGTTCTTGTCAGGTTCCTAAGCAGACTTGAACTAGATATGGCCGTGTGTGTAGGAAGCACAGTTTTTTTGTTCTGAGCAAGCTCACTGTTCGGAACCCATAGGAAACACAGTAGAGTAGAAGAGTGCTCTTTTCTCAAAAGCAGAGTGTGTTTCTTGGAAGGTGAGCTAGCGTTTGTTTCCCAGTCCTAAATGGAGTTGAGTCTCATGCAGTTTTTTGTCCTACGAGCAAGAGTTGTTTTCTGGTAAGACGAGTCACTATTGTGCTCCAATAGCCATACACAGTGCAAATAGCAGTCCCGTCTGTTCCCAGGAAGTACAGTGTATCGGACTGAAGAGGAGCTACTGTTCTTGTCAGTTTCCTAAGCAGAGTTTAACTAGATATGGCCTGAGTGTAGGAAGCACAGTTCTTTTGTTCTGAGCAAGCTCATTGTTCTGGCCCTATAGTAAACACAGTAGAGTAGATGAGTGCTCTTTTCTCTAAAGCAGAGTGTGTTTCTTGTAAGGCGAGCTAGTGTTTGTTTCCCAGTCCTAAATGGAGTTGAATCACATGCAGTTTCTGTTCCTACGAGCAGGAGTTGTATTATGGTAAGAAGAGTGACTATTGTGCTGCCATTGCCATACACAGGACAAATAGCACTGTTGTCTGTTCCCAGCAGTACAGTGTATTGGACTGAAGAGGATCTACTGTTCTTGTCAGGTTCCTAAGCAGAATTGAACTGGATATGCCCGTGTGTGTAGGAAGCACAGTTCTTTTGTTCTGAGCAAGTTCACTGTTCGGACCTCTTAGGAAACACAATAGAGTAGAAGAGTGCTTTTTTCTCTAAATCAGAGTGTGTTTCTTGTAAGTCGAGTTAGTGTTTGTATCCCACTCCTAAATGGAGATGAATCACCTGCAGTTTCTGGTCCTACGAGCAAGAGTTGTTTTCTGGTAAGAAGAGTCACTATTGTGCTCCCTTTGTCATACAAAGGGCCAATAGCACACGCGTCTGTTCCCAGCATGTACAGTGTATTGGACTGAAGAGGATCTATTGTTCTTGTCAGGTTCCTAAGCAGAGTTGAACTAGATATGGCCATGTGTGTAGGAAGCACAGTTCTTTTGTTCTGAGCAAGCTCACTGTTCTGGCCCTATAGGAAACACAGTAGAGTAGAAGAGTGCTCTTCTCTCAAAAGCAGATTGTGTTTCATGTAAGGCGAGCTAGAATTTGTTTCCCAGACCTATATGGAGTTGAATCCCATGCAGTTTCTGGTCCTACGATCAAGAGTTGTTTTTTGGTAAGGAAAGTCTCTATTGTGCTCCTATTGCCATACACAGTGCAAATAGCACTCGAGTCTGTTCCCAGCAAGTACAGTGTATCGGACTGAATAGGAGCTACTGTTCTTGTCAGTTTCCTAAGCAGAGTTGAACTAGATGTGGCGCGCGTGTTTAGGAAGCACAGTTCTTTTGTTCTGAGCAAGCTCACTGTTTGGACCCCATAGGGAACACAGTAGAGTAGAAGAATGCTCTTTTCTCTAAAGCAGAGTGTGTTTCTTGTAAGGAGAGCTAGCGTTTGTTTCCCAGTCCTATACGGAGTTGAATCACATGCAGTTTCTGGTCCTACGAGCAAGAGTTGTTTTATGGTAAGAAGAGTCACTATTGAGCTCCCATTGCCATACACAGTGCAAATAGCACTCGCGTCTCTTCCCAGCAAATACAGTGTATCGGACTGAAGAGGAGCTACAGTTCTTGTCAGTTTCCTAAGCAGAGTTGAACTCGATATGGTCGGTGTTTGAAAGAAGCACAGTTCTTTTGTTCTGAGCAAGCTCACTGTTTGGACCCCATAGGAAACTCAGTAGAGTAGAAGAGTGCTCTTTTCTCAAAAGCAAAGTGTGTTTCTTGTAAGGCGAGCTAGCGTTTGTTTCGCAGTCCTAAATGGAGTGGAATCACATGCAGTTTCTGGTCCTATGAGCAAGAGTTGTTTTCTGGTAAGGAAAGTCACTATTGCGCTCCCATTGCCATACACAGTGCAAATAGCACATGCGTCTGTTCCCAGCAAGTACAGTGTATCAGACTGAAGAGGAGCTACTGTTCTTGTCAGTTTCCTAAGCAGAGTTGAACTAGATATGGCCCGTGTTTGTAGGAAGCACAGTTCTTATGTTCTGAGCAAGCTCACTGTTCTGGCCCTATAGGAAACTCAGTAGAGTAGAAGAGTGCACTTTTCTTAAAAGCAGAGTGTGTTTCTTGTAAGGCGAGCTCGCATTTGTTTCCCCGTCCTAAATGGAGTTGAGTCACATGCAGGTTTTGGTCCTACTAGCAAGAGTTGTTTTCTGGTAAGAAGAGACACTGTTGTGCTCCAAATGCCATATACAGTGCAAATAGCAATCGCGTCTGTTCCCAGCAAGTACAGTGTCTCGGACTGAATAGGAGCTACTGTTCTTGTCAGGTTCCTAAGCAGAGTTGAACTAGATATGGTCCATGTGTGTAGGAAGCACAGTTCTTTTGTTGTCAGCAAGCTCACTGTTCTGGCCCTATAGGAAACACAGTAGAGTAGAAGAGTGCTCTTTTCTCAAAAGCAGAGTGTGTTTCTTGTAAGGCGAGCTAGCGTTTGTTTCCCAGTCCTAAATGGAGTTGAATCACATGCAGTTTCTGGTCCTACGAGCAAGAGTTGGTTTCTGGTAAGGAAGTCACTATTGTGTTCCCATTGCCTTACACAGTGCAAATAGCACTCGCGTCTGTTCCCAGCAAGTACAGTGTATAGGACTGAAGAGGAGCTACTGTTCTTGTCAGTATCATAAGCAGAGTTGAACTAGATATGGCCCGTGTTAAGGAAGCACAGTTCTTTTGTTCTGAGGAAGCTCACTGTTTGGTCCCCATAGGAAACACAGTAGAGTAGAAGAGTGCTCTTTTCTCTAAAGCAGAGTGTTTTTTCTTGTAAGGTGAGCTTGCGTTTGTTTCCCAGTCCTAAATGGAGTTGAGACACATGCAGTTTTTGGTCCTAAGAGCAAGAGTTGTTTTCTGGTACGAAGAGTCACTATTGTGCTCCAAATGCCATACACAGTGCAAATAGTACTCGCGTCTGTTCCCTTCAAGTACAGTGTATTGGACTGATTAGGAGCTACTGTTCTTGTCAGTTTCCTCAGCAGAGTTAAACTAGATATGGTCCGTGTGTGGGAAGCACAGTTCTTTTGTTCTGAGCAAGTTCACTCTTTGGACCCCTTTGGAAACACAGTAGAGTAGAAGAGTGCTCTTTTCTCTAAATCAGATTGTGTTTCTTGTAAGGCAAGCTAGCATTTGTTTCCCAGTCCTAAATGGAGTTGAATCACATGCAGTTTCTGGTCCTATGAGCAAGAGTTGTTTTATGGTAAGAAGAGTCACTATTGCGCTGCCATTGCCATACACAGGACAAATAGCACTGGCGTCTGTTCCCAGCAAGGATAGTGTATTGGACTGAAGAGGATCTACTGTTCTTGTCAGGTTCCTAAGCAGAATTGAACTAGATATGGCCGTGTGTGTAGGAAGCACAGTTCTTTTGTTCTGAGCAAGCTCTCTGTTCAGACCCCATAGGAAACACAGTAGAGTAGAATTGTGCTCTTTTCTCAAAAGCAGAGTATGTTTCTTGTAAGGCGAGCTAGCGTTTGTTTCCCAGTCCTAAATGGAGTTGAATCCCATGCAGTTTCTGTTCCTATGGGCAAGAGTTGTTTTCTGGTAAGGAAAGTAACTATTGAGCTCCCATTGCCATACACAGTGCAAATAGCACTCGAGTCTGTTCCCAGCAAATACAGTGTATCGGACTGAAGAGGAGCTACTGTTCTTGTCAGTTTCCTAAGCAGAGTTGAACTAGATATGGCCGTGTGTAGAATGCACAGTTCTTTTGTTCTGAGCAAGTTCACTGTTCGGACCTCTTAGGAAACACAATAGAGTAGAAGAGTGCTTTTTTATCTAAATCAGAGTGTGTTTCTTGTAAGTCGAGTTAGTGTTTGTATCCCACTCCTAAATGGAGATGAATCACATGCAGTTTCTGGTCCTACGAGCAAGAGTTGTTTTCTGGTAAGAAGAGTCACTATTGTGCTTCCATTGTCATACAAAAGGGCCAATAGCACACGCGTCTGTTCCCAGCATGTACAGTGTATTGGAATGAAGAGGATCTACTGTTCTTGTCAGGTTCCTAAGCAGAGTTGAACTAGATATGGCCATGTGTGTAGGAAGCACAGTTCTTTTGTTCTGAGCAAGCTCACTGTTCTGGCCCTATAGGAAACACAGTAGAGTAGAAAAGTGCTCTTTTCTCAAAAGCAGATTGTGTTTCTTGTAAGGCGAGCTAGAATTTGTTTCCCAGACCTATATGGAGTTGAATCACATGCAGTTTCTGGTCCTACGATCAAGAGTTGTTTTTGGTAAGGAAAGTCTCTATTGCGCTCTCATTGCCATACATAGTGCAAATAGCACTCGCGTCTGTTCCCAGCAAGTACAGTGTATGGGACTGAAGAGGAGCTACTGTTCTTGTCAGTTTCCTAAGCAGAGTTGAACTAGATATGGCCCGCGTGTTTAGGAAGCACAGTTCTTTTGTTCTGAGCAAGCTGTCTGTTCGGACCCCATAGGAAACTCAGTAGAGTAGAATTGTGCCCTTTTCTCAAAAGCAGAGTGTGTTTCTTGTA